>NW_005871187.1:193092-195624 GCF_000147115.1 Myotis lucifugus
TTTAATTCATTTAAGATTGAAATGACAATAAGCTGGTTAATGTTAAAATGTCACTAACATTCTAAAATAGAAACAAGTGATCTTTCAATAATCACTATACCTAGGTAAACAGCATTGGGGTTTTATATTGGGGCACGAATACTCGATGTCTTTTAAAGACAACTCTAAGTCAGGACAATATTTTAAAATCTAATTTTCACATGATAATAATAGAAACTTTTAGTTATGATGCATGTGAAAAGACTTGATGGGTACTAGGAACATTTGAAGTAGTTTGTTTCTTCTTGGTAGATGTCCTACAAGAAAATTTTTTCTGCTTCTTACTTTATGCACTGCTTTCTTTTTTCTAATTTCAGATGTCGACATGCTTATACCTGAACCCTGTGTTTATAATCGGATACAGAGGTGTAATGATCAATAGATCTCTCACTTTCCAAACACAACAATGAAAAAATATGCAGCACCAAAATAAACTCCGTAATATCGAAATTTTCAGAAAGATGTAGAAGTCAGAAATACTAATGTTATTTATCTATAGTACATACATAGATGGTAACTTTAAATACAAATATTATTAATATAGAATATATAATTGTATTTTATGAAATGGAACGTGTTATAATAAAAATATAGTCATTCATTCTGTGTATTTCAGAAATGTGTCCATGTAACCAAGTCATCCCCAAATTATGACTTGAAGCTAACATTCTAAATATGAGCTGACAGAAGTAGACTTTACTATTTTTGATTAACCAGATTCAACATCTCCTTTCTCTCCCTCTAAATTATCAGATAACCTTGAAAGGAAGAATGTTATTACATCATCTACTTGTTGCAAAAATATGTTCATGCTCAATACCAGTTATACTACTATTTCCTTTATAAAAAAGCCAAAACATCATAAGCATTAGATTCTTTTATTAAAAAGGAGCAATATTTAACCCACCTATATCATTCAAAACATAAATTTCCTTGTTAGGCTAATTGTGGTAGGATACCATGAGTCATGTGGCTGATAGTGATTCTTTATACTAGCTGCAAACTATCTTAATGGTAAACTTGGGGCCATTTCTGACAAAATATAAATCTTTCTCTCTAAACCCCATTCCTGGCTTCATATCTCTAGGATTACTTATAACTTTATCCCATGTCTTGGTTTGATTGACCTATATTTTGTATTGATCTTTAATTAAATACATTTCAATAAGCCAACTTAAGTCCTTTCTGAAATGCCAGTTAAAATATATGAAATACCTGAGATACTGACTGTAAAAGCCAATATTCTCAAGTCACATACTATAAAAGTGTTTTAGGGAGTGAGGAAAACTATAAGGAAGCTCACCCTCTAAGTTCCCCATTAGGGCTGCATGTGCTCAATTATAATAAATGTTTAAAGGCAAAACGATTGCACAATAGAAAAAACATGCTTTAAGCTCTCACACTTTGGGTCTGTTTTGTGATATAGCTGAAGAGGTTATAAAAGTCCTGGTGATTCTGTGAACCAATAGCCTGATGCAGGAGTGGAGCCAGTGAAGGGGAGAAAAAAAAAAGGCCAGAGAAGTCGAATCTCAGCAACAATCCCTCAGTTCACACATAAAGAAAATCACCTAATTACTGGAAAGGCGGCGGGGGGGGGGGGGCGGGGGGGGGAGAAAAAAGAATAAAAAGTATGGAAGGGTACAGAAGCATTAAATGTCTTCATCAATTTGTCTTTGCTGTGGAACGAGAAATCAGCCTAGATCCTGAGGGTGGCCATTAGGACTGGATGTTTGGATAACGCGTGGATGAATGAGAAGCAGCCAGGGAACAGGAAAAAGACTGCTTTTAATTACTAGGAAAGCCGCATGAGAAAGCACACGGAGCTGGCGGCAAGCAGGCTTCCAGCTCCAGGCTGCAGGGCACTGGACTCTCCCTGCCAATTAGGGCCAGTCAGACCCCAAGGTGGGGGCGGGGGGTGCAGGGAGCAGAGGACTCAGCCTGGGCGCGGGGTCGGGCTGGACGCGCACCCGCACGAAGGACGGGCACCACCCACCCACCGCGCTGCGACCTGAGGCTTCTCTTGGCCGTGCCCGTGCAGACGGACAGGGACAGAAAGCAGGATGCGGGGGTCTCCTCGCCGCCGCACACAGGTGCTAACCGCGTTCTCCACGCAAATCCATTGCCACCGACATGTCCGCTCCTTCATTTCCCCAACACGCACTCCATTCACGGCAGACGAATCCAGAGAAGCCGGGAAAGACCGGGAGACTGAGCCGGGAAAAGTCGAGGGGAGGGCGGGCGGAACAATGGCACTAAAGCTGCCACCCCGCGGATTCACTCCCTGAGTGATGCCCCCAATCACACCCGTGGCGCTAGAAAATGTCAGAGAGAGAGAGGGGGCGGCCGGCCAGACCGAGCCCTCTCTTCCCTCCGCTCGCTCAGCGGTGACGCGGGGGGAACCGTCAAGGGGGGAATAAACACAGCGAGCCCGGGCGTCCCAACCTAAAACTCGGGAAGTGTCCAAACCACGCGCAGCGCGGCCCAGGCAGGACC
>NW_005871187.1:196564-221958 GCF_000147115.1 Myotis lucifugus
CCCTTCCTAGCCATGTTGCCAGGATTTCAAAACTGTTAGAGAAAGCTGCTGCTCCTTTTTTTTAAAACATGCTGTTTTTCTCAGCTGGGATTTTATGTCAGAAAAAGTTAGGGCAAGAGTACATGTCACCTATGTGTGTACCTCCTCATGTCATCCCAAATAAGAGAAAACAGTTCCCACAACTCAACTGGAAGGCGATGGAGGCTAGGCTAGGTAGGGTAGGAGTTTTTCTAGGAAAAGACACCCGGTGTTCAGAAAATAGGATGCGTTTGTAGGTGCTGAGTGTGTGTGTCTGATGGCTGAGCAAAATGTGTTTGGGAGAACAGAGCTCAAGTAACTGAGCATCTGGCAGCAGTAACTTGTTAAATTTTAGCAGGATGCTCTGGAAGTGAAGTTCTGCAAAGTTCCGGAGGCTAAAACAACAGTGTCTCGAATTATGCCGAGGTGTTTTCTTGATGTTGTGCAGGAATGTGATAGATTGGAAAATGGAATAAGGAAATATGTTTAGACAGTTTATTGAGTTTTTTTTTATTGAAAAGTGGGAATGTTAATTTGCATATACATGGATATGGTGTACAATAAGCTGAGAAAATTATTTTGACAACCTTAAGCATTTTAAGTTGTTTTAACTAACTTTATTTGGGAAAAATAAAAAATCCACTAAATATTTTAGAATTATTTTATTTTTAAATGTTATCAGCTTCCTAGCATGAAAAATACTATTCAATGTGGTAATGTAAATTCAGGTTTGGAAGCAAAAAACTTTTTAACTGTTGTATGTGAAATGCTTTCCCTACATTTATCTACTCCTTTTTTTTTAAATTTAAAAGATAAAATCACTTAGAGATGCTATGCTTATACCTTAATTCTGAATTTTAACTGTGGAAATAAGGATATGAGAAGCAGATGTTTATTAGGATACTAGCCTTAAGAAATACAGACAAATAAGTAGTGGAGGCATAATTGAGCACTATTGAATTGCAACAGAACTACAGCAATACTTAGACTATCACAGAAAGCCTAAAGTGTTCATCATTATTAACATTGTGACCTTAAACATAAAATAATTAGTAATAATTAGGTCATTATTTTTTTTTCCAAAGTGCCTGTTGTCAATTTTAAGAAACTCAGAAATATTTATTTGCATATTTTCCTACATCATACTCAAATTATTATAAATCCAATGTGGGCCAGTTTGTTGAGTCTCAAAGGTATATGTTTCCTTGATTAAAATGGGAAAAAAACAATATGACTATATAATAATATGTAACATAAAATGAATAAAATTAAAAGATACTACAAAGACCAACTAAGTTTAGTGAAGGAAACAAAGTACAAATTTTAAAGTTAAAAGTTAAAAGAAGAAAGTGTGCTTTAAAAAATAAAATTGAACTTGAAAACTTAGCTGGAGTGTGGTGAGATGATATAACTACATATTTGAAAATAGAAAATCACTACAATGTTTACAATATAAATGCCAATGTGTTGTGTAGGGCGTGGTGGAGTCTTTTAATTGTTCATATTTATATAACTTTTGAAAACTGAAAATTAAAGAGAAAATCTGCTACTTTTAATTTCTGTTTGATATCATACACAACTGAATAGAAAGTTAGAATTCTCAAAAGTTAGTAAAAATAACATTCCCCTGATAGATTAACCAAAAGCCAGACTTTGTAACTTTCGAGGCACATGCATGTAAGGATGTATTTGGAAATAGACCTGCGAAGCAGCAGTTGTGGAATTTTGAAATGGTCACTGAAAGATCCAGTCTCCTTAGGTGAGTAGTACTTCAACTATGAGGTGGTCCTCCATTTTTCTTAATTTGGGAGATGAACCAAAATCAAACCATGATGAACACATAGACTGTGTTTATTTAAGACTAATTAAAAATTAGTTGCTTGTGACTGTTTACTTCAATTTTATGGGCCCAATTAGCTTTAAAAATGGATCAGGTTTGACTAATACGTACTTCTTTAAATGTCTTTTTCACTTAACAGTTTAGAAACCCTTTGCCACCTTCAGGGTAGGGTGTGGTTTAGTGGCAAACCCGATTTAGGATTAAGGACCAGAGGGTGTCAATAAAGGGTAGAAGTCTCTCTAGCTGAAGAAAGTAAGGGGATGCTGTGCTGGCCAAGTTATTTTGGAGTTTGTCTTATGTCTAGATAAAACAAAAGGTATGTTTTTGTGTGTTGGGGGAGGGAAACTATGAACTCTTGTCTAGATGGCTATAATAGTGTAAAATGATTTGACTATACCTAAGTTCCATTGGCTAAAACAGAGTTTTATAGTAGAGTTTAGTGCCCCCATCCATCAAAAATTAATTTAGCATTTATGAGTCCAATATTTTTAAAGTGTTGGAATTTCTGAAGGCATCCTACCACACATATTTTGATTACTCATCATCTTTGAATTGCCTCTCTTTCAAAATATGTTCTTAAAACTGTACTAGGAGGTTGGAAATTTTTCTTAATTTAAAGAGGTCCATATAATTTGCTGTCTCAAATTCTGACTTCAGGAGCTCAGATTTATTCATCTCTTTCTTATTACTGAAGATACCAACATAAAAAGAGGCGTGCATTTCAGATAAGATTTTTTTTTTTTTAGATTAGTGTTGTAAGGGTGTGCTGATATGTTCCATGAACTTCTTAGCACTTTATAGCAGGAAGAGGCTGGTCGGAAGCTCAAAGCAGTAGAATCTCTGAAGAGGTCTATTTTCTGAGCACTTGTGATCAATAACTCTACATTAGAGACTGGTACATTTTAAAAAGTAATGAAGTATATAAAACTCATTAACACTTAAGCTTTAGGATTAAAAACTATTATGAGCAATGTCTCATCCCTGTACCTATACCCTTTCGATTAATGTCTCCCAGTGGGGTTCTGGGTAAATGGGGTAATATCAGACACTTGAACAGTTTTTTGTTTAATTATTTTCATTAAAATAAATAGAACAAATTCAGCAGTGCTTCATTGATAAAGTTGATATGAAAGGAATTTTTAAATGGTTTTATATATATTTACTTTTAAAGGAAAATAGAGGTCTACAATTAATTTTTTTTTATCAGAGCATTAATTATATCCCATGAACTTGATATGTGACTATGTATTTAACTTTATGTTTTACTTATGATAAATGTGTGCATGAGCTAAATGTAGAGCATTTTCATGCCTATCAAGCCCTCAAGTTAAAACACACGTCTTTAATTTCATATGCCAGAATAGTGTATGCTGTATTTTTGACATTATAGCTGTCTTAAATATTGGCTCATAAGACTAAGCCAGGCAAAATATGGAAGCTCTGCTTTTCTTTAGTACAGGGGAATGGAACTATAGAAATTGACCATAAAGTAACTCCAAAAAATAAATCAACTCGGTCTTTTTCTGGAAATAAAAAAAATTTTTAATGAATCCATCATTTCTTTAATATAAAATAGTGTTAAATTTATTATTCATGATAAATTTTAGAAAGTACAGTCATGTTCTTTTCTCATGTGTTTCTTAAGTTGGATCTTGTGATCACTTTCATTTTTTGTATATTTCCAAAACTATTTCATTGGATGCATTTGACAACATAGGGGAAATATTGATTTTCCTCCCGATTTTTTCAGTGGTCCCTTAAAAATTCATAATGACCTAATAACTTGCCTCCTTGTGGTTAGCACTTTTTAAATTTATTTTTAACAAGTGGATTTCTTTGAAAAGATTTGGCAGGACTTGCACATTTCCTATTATGCTAGCCATGGTTCCAGATATTTCCTATACTCCCTTGTATACACCAAAAAAGTTGAGACCTTAACAGAATGTTATTAATGTATTTGTATGAGCTTTCCTGCCAACACACCTTTATAATTTGTGTCTTTACCCTAAGTATGGATCTGGTTAAGGATTAAAGTCACTAATATAAATGTTATAGAAATTTTAAGTAATTGTGTGTGTGTGTGTGTGTGTGTGTGTGTGTATATATCAGGCAAGGAGGAAGAGGAAAGTATTTTCTCTTTTGTGACCATTCACTAGAAAAGTAGAATTATATACATAACATTCTATGAGGGGGATAGGATTCTGCTCCGTAGCATTTTTATAGCTATTAAATACTTAAGTAGGAGAACATCTCATCTTCTATTATGATCTAGTATGGAGTTTAGGAAAAGAAATCTTGCTGATCATTTATGTGATAAAAGGTGGATTGAATTTTCTCCCACTTGATGGTAATAATGTTGGCACAAACATTCATTATGAGGCTAAAAATTTAGGGAGTTTTAATTGAAAGAGATATTGTAATAGGGTAATTATAGTTAAAATGCGTCTGGAGCTGCAAACAGATCTTTAATTGTATTTTCACAAAGATTTTACTAGTTGCTGGTAGCTAGTAGATAACCAGTAGAGAAATGGTATATTTGGTGAAAAATTTACTTTTAAGTGTATAAAGTTTAAATTTTATTGTTTTCAAATACATATTTATTTTTATATTTAAAAGTATTAAATAACTTCAGAAACGAAACCAAATATAAAGGTAGAGAGAGTTTAGATAAAGTATTTTAAATATTCTAAGTTCTCCCATTTTAGCTTTATATACAAATTTATTTTTCAATAATGTAATGTTTGCTAAGATACTATAAAGTTTATAGTCTCTAAAATGACTGAATTAGATGAAATCCCAAGTGATTAACAGGAACATTAATTTGAAGGTACAGGTGAGTGATAGTAGGAATTTAAAAAAGAATTTTTGCTTTCCAGAAATAAATTTTTATTTAATTAGAATTTCATTATTATTAAATATAAAATTGTTTCCTAGGCAGCTAAACAAAATTTAAGTGCTCACAAATATTTCTGAAAACATTATGAAAAGTTTCATGATTAATTGTAGATTTTGTGTTGGCCACATTTTGTTATTTGAAAACTTTCCTGTTCATATTCTTTTACAAAAGATATAGAGTAGCTTAATTTCATCTCTCATATTAAAAAATTCATAAAACAACTTGTAAGTGATCATTAATTTTTCTAATTTTGAGAATATTTGATGACAGGAACTTCAAAACACTGTCCTTTTTCAATACCATTATTCTAATAGAAATGTGTTAGCTATTGCTAAAATAACCATCTCATCAAAAACAAGTACATATCTCATGAGTTATTATCAATAAATCATGAGGACATTTAGGAGAAAGGATGAGAATAATATTTCGTGTTGGAAGGAGCTCGTATTTGTACATATTTATCACAAAGAAAAATAAGATATTGAGATGTTAAGTGATGTGTTCAACATTACATTTAATGGAAAAGATGGAATTAGAACCTAGTTCTCTTAAATTTCTAGGTCAGAGCTTTTCATAGTTTATACCTTTTTTGCTATACAAATTTTAATTATTTTTATATCTATTCAAGTTAAGATTAGTACATAAGTATACATAATTTCCTTGTTGTCATTTCTTATCAGTAAAATATTGCCTTTTAAGATTAAAAAACTTAAAAATCCAATTATATTAACTCAGAGGAAACAGCTATGCCACATTGTTTTGTTAACCAGTACTTGAATGTCTGGACTACTTAATTTGCTAGATGTGAACTTTTTCACAATTCACCAGCTAAGTAAAATAAGAGAACATTTTTTACAGTTTCAGTTAAGAAACCTGGGAACTCAAGTAGGAAAGGGAATGTAATTATTTCCAGTGATTATTTATAAAGGGTAATCCTTGTTTTGTTAACTTATTTCTGGATTGGCAGTGTTTTTTTTTACCCCCAGTGATAAATGTTCAATGGGATATTAAATGAAATAGAAAACCCATGAGAAATGTGGGTGAAAAAATATTTCTGTATATTGGCACATTTGGATACAATTTAAATAATGGGGTTTCTTGGGGTAATAATGATTTTAGAGCATTTAATGAAATGCAAAGGAGCAAATGAGTCTCTTAAAAATAGGTACTATTCTTCTGAGTTTTAGAATACAAATATTGCATATAAATTCTAATTTTACTGGTACAATACTAAAGGAAGTTAAAACATATAAATTTGAGTCTGTAATAGTATTTTCGTATTGTATTTGAAACAAAGTTTGTTTATGCTTAATTTTAATGTGATATATATATGATTTTAAAATGAAACTATATGCTAAAATTTTTCATCAGTATGACTGAACATGGTAAACTGTAAAATCAGCATAGGGCAACATAGTAGAAAGGTAGTTGTATGTTGCTGGGTTTCTGATATAATAATATTTTTATAGATCCTTTCTCTCAAACCTTTCATTGTCAAATTATGACAAGAAATTCGTGTATGTCCATATGGGGTGACTTCATATTTTAAGACTCGCTCTTCCTTTAATACTGAATATTTAAAGGTGACAAATATAAGATGAGGTAAAAGACTGTGGCTAGCCCTAACCGGTTTGGCTCAGCAGATAGAGCATCGGCCTGCGGACTCAAGGGTCCCAGGTTCGATTCCGATCAAGGGCATGTACCTTGGTTGCGGGCACATCCCCAGGAGGGGGCGTGCAGGAGGCAGCTGATTGATGTCTCTCTCTCATCGATGTTTCTAACTCTCTATCCCTTTCCCCTCCTCTCTGTAAAAAATCAATAAAATATATTTCAAAAAAAAAAGACTGTGGCTAAAACAATTAATGTTTAATCTGAGATATTTTCTACCCAATGCATACAGCCAAAATTTGGAAATAACTCTAGTAGAAAATATAAGATTTATTCTCCAAGCCCAGTGGACAAATGGTGCTTAAAATTCTTTGAATATTTTTACTTTTTCTTGATATTTATTTACCTACAACTTACTTTTAATTCTTCAGTATTTTCAAACAACAATAAACTTAGTAGGGAAGAGAGGTTACTTGAGATTTAAGTTAAATGATCCAAAGTTGATTTTATGAAAATTTACCATATTAATTATGTTTTGAAATATGTGACTATATTTGCTTGTTTCTCATTCTGTAATGTGGTTTTGTTAATAAACCGTATACCCTGGTGAGTAAAATTAACAAAAAGAAATTCCTTTCTCATTTAAAGCGATTTCTACGTTATTTCAATCACTCAAATGAAGTCTTCTGTGGACAGTTGTAGTAATGAGTAAGAATATAAAAGGGAATAAGTAGTTCAGGGACTGATAGAGGAAATAAGCACATAGGGTGAATGTAATTCAATGTGAAATGTTCAGTGATAGAGTTATATATAGCTAAGATGCAAATTTTCACTATTTCTCCTTTTAGAGACAGCTGTTAGTTTTCTCCTATTAAGACTTTCCAGCTTGGACTATTTCATGCTAACATTGGTTCCATAATTGCTACATTTACTTCCCAGATCCTACATTATTTTGAAGTAACTCTGGTTCCAAGATTCACCTAATTTAAATGAATGCTCTGTTTTTCTACATCTCATTATAGGGCTAACTTTAGTAATGTAGAGCCATCTAGTCTCTGATGATACAGCCAAATCTGAGGTAAAATGAATGTGGCTTAGATGCTATGAAAATGTGCAATTTTTATATGTTGTTATAAATAAGTTTGATTTCTTTCACTTATTAAATATGGAATATTAATGGTGCTGGTGATACTTATTTTATGGGTGTGGGTTAACCATGAAGCTAATGAAGCTTTGCTTACAAAGGCCATTCCTGATAATAGTAGTAATAGTAGCAGCAGAGTAGCCATAAACATTATTTTACTAGTATATCTAATATAGGGAGGCAGTATGAATTAGGCAACTTGGTATTTGAATTTTGGGGTTTAGAGTTGGCTCTACAACTTATTGTATAATGTTAGAAAAATTACTTATTTACCTGTAAAATTAGGATAATAACTGTCATGAAGTTGTGATAATATATAAGGAAAATATCTACTTTTTGATGCAAAAAATGACAGTATTAGAAACATTAAAAAATAAGTCTGGGAAAATATTTTGGTTGCACTCCAATTTCTTTTCTAACATATAAGTTTTAAATTATCTAGCTACCAAAATATTTTTGTAAGCTCTTCTAACTGGAAATTGATATTGAGATCTGTTGACCATGAGTATTTAAAGATTATTCTTTGTACCTTATCTTTGATTCAAGTAAATTAGCATTAACAGTACCCTTAACAGTTTGAGATGCAAAGGAAGTGAAAGGTTTGATCCCTGACAATGGAAAGATGGAAAATTGTCAGCCAGGACACAACATGATAAGGATGTTAAGAAAATGTACCAGAAACATAATTATCAAGATAGGACTCACACATTCTGAGAACCTTGGAGGACCAGAAATGGTCACTGTGGGGATGGATTAAACCCCCAAAACAATGAGAAGCAATAGAACTTGAAGAGACTTTCAATTATGGATTTGCAAAGACCGTTTTTCAGTTGGTGGAAAGAGAAGCAAAATGAATATGTAAAAGAAAGTAGGAAAGTTAATTAATGTAAAGAAAGAACTCTTTGTTGTGTGAAGAGAAAATTTAAAATCCATCAGATGAGGAAATATAAAGGATTCTGAAAGGCATTTGAAGACTTGAGATCTTGTTCAAAAAGAAGAGGATAATACTCAAGATTAGATGGTATTGAAGATGAGGTTCAGCCCCAGTTTTGCCTCTTACTCTGACTTGGAAAAGTCACTTTCTCAGTCTATTAATCTCTCCAGGAAGAGAGTTAAAATCAATAAATGTAAAGGATTTTTTTTCTTTTAAAGTTTTGATCCACTGTAATTCGATGGCTATGTACTTTATGAGGTTTTGATGAAGAAACAGATGTGTAGGTGTTGACAGCTGAGTTTAGGATAGATTCCCTAAAACAGAGGTAACTTTCATGGCATATGGAGAGGCCATGGAAGAAGCACGAACTTGCTATACACAAGTTTAATCCTGACTCAACAGCTTCCCTAGATGCTTACCTGAGCAATACAGTAACTTTTCTAAGCTTCCGTTTCTTTTCCCGTAAAAGGATGATATTAACTACTACTACACAGTTGTTTTGTTTTGTTTTGTAGGAAGAAAATGCAATTGTGTAGATTCAGGAGTTAAATTTAGGAGAAAATTCTTCATGTCTTTAGGTATAGTTGCTTACAAAAGTATCTCTTTATGCTTAAGTTCAAGAAATATTTGAAGGCAGAAAATTCATTGGAATATTATATAAATACATCTGGGTACAATCACTTCAGTTTTCCAAATGTGAGGAAAATCACTTATTTTCTTGGCACAAATCTGTACATTTGCTGATAGGCAGATGACTTATTTTCATGGTATTAATTGTATATGACAATATTTAAAGAGATTGTATGTTTTTTCATATATTTTTAAAATTTTTATTGTGTTTTGCTGTACCTGAAAAAAATAAGTTTTCAATGCCCATTCAGTTGTAAAGAAAATATATTTTATTTTGGTAGGAGAGGAAGCTTTTCCAATACTGTTTTTGAACCCCATATGATTGCAAAATGATATAGAATATATTCATTTAAAAATAGTTTCCCCAGTTATTCTCTTCTTTCGTTTTGATCAACACAGTAGAAAGAAATGAAAGAAACAAATCTCACAAAAATAGTTCTTTTAAAAAAGTGTAATAATACTATACTAGGTCCAGAGTTACTGGATACAGAGGGAAAAGAAAGATGAATAAAACCACAAAGCAGACAGGAGAGGGAGCTGATAGAAAGCAATTTTAAACTGTTCAATGAAGAAGTGATTAAATAAGAATTCATATCATGAAATACTTTTAAAAAAATACCTGGGCTTGATATTTTGCCGAAACAAAGTTTTCTGTTTATCTTTCTTGCATGTATCTGTCTTATAAGATAATAGGCTTTAGATATAAATATGTGCTTGATTTTTCCTATGTTGAGTATTGAAATGCCATCTAGATGTCATATAGTTGCTTTGGTAAATATTAAGAAGAAAGTAATGACTTAGTGTTTTCATTTTCATTCTTATTTCTCCTTAGATGTTCTGCATGATCAGATATCTCCTACATATTAGAACTTAAAAGATGTTTTAAAGTTGACAATGTATCTTGAATTATTTTCAAATCAACTGCCTTTTTAAAATGTTAATCTCTATTTGGTTAGTGTTTGTCTTTAGCTAATATTCGGATAGATCGTCTGTCAGAGATCAACTTCTTTTCTTCTGAAGAAATTACTATATCGTTAGTTTCTGTTTTCTTTTCATTTAAAAAAATAGGGTTATTTAAGTTCTCTCATGAGGGAAATATAACCTCAAATATAAATTATTATCTTATTAATTATTAATCTCTTATCCCAAGTTAAAAATAATACAGACATAATTTTAAGGATTAATTTAAAAGTCATTGTTTTGTAGAAGAATTACTTTCCAGTAACAAAAGTTAACTATAACTTTTTTCCTAACTTTATTGATAAAGAGTGGAATGCTATTTAAGAATGACTTTAAAATTGATTCTGAAATACTTTCTGTTCCATTGGGTGTTTTAGCCTGAGGACCACATGATAAAGCAAGTCTTAGATGTCAGAGTCTTGATTGAATGAACACTTTCGTCATCATCCCTTTTTTACTGTAACATCACAGAAACGATGATGAGCAGTATAAAAATAATATGATGAAAGCTGAATCTTTGTCTAAAGAAGTCCTCTGGTTCTCTCCCTCAGAGTAGCCGTAAAATAGGCTTCTGTATGACTTCCTTCCAACAAATGTTTATTTTTTCCTTAGAATAAATTTGGGTGTCTATCAAATGAAAAGGTATATCGTTTTTGAACACTGCAGACTATTCATGATAGAGTTATATCATAATTTATCTAAATTATCCTTCACTTAATTTTTTATTAACTTGTTTTTATATGCAAATACAAGTAATTATAAAATACAAATTATTATGCATTTGTTTTTATATAAGTGTAAGTAAATCTAGTAGCGGAATTGCTAGGTCAGTGAGAATGTACATGTAAAATTTTGGTTTTACTGACAAATTGCCCTCCACAGGGATGCTTCCAATTAACGGTCCCACCAACAGCACATTCGAATGTCTATCTCTCCACATTCTAGTCAGTAGAGTGTATTACCAAACTTCTTGTCCTGCACCCAGTGGAATAGATGGAAAAGTTTCTTATTTTTGTTTTAATTTATGCCTAATACTGTGAGCATTTTTAGATGTCTATAAAACGTTTTTAACCTACTATTTTACCTCATCCCTAGTTTAATTCTATTAAGTTAATATTACAAAAAAATCCCTTTACATGGTAACTGAAAGCAAGAAACAAATAGCAACAGTAAGTCAATTAAAAATGTTTTGAGGCATTGCCAACATTTCTAAGAAATAAAATGCACATCTGGGAAAAGCCAGATATGTTTGTTTAAATACCATTATGTTTCCCCTCCACTGTTTCCAAAACATCCAGTGGAGGTACAACGAAGAGAAGACAATTCTACTTGAGTAGAGCAGAACAAACTTCAGGCAAAGAAACAATTCTGGATAAAGGAGTCCTCATATTCCAACCAGCCTTACAAATCTCGCATTTGTTCAGGGCATCTTTCCCTGGAATCACAGCATCTCCAGTCTGGTTTCTCTCCCTGTATTCTCCAAAATGTCAGTCATTCTGATGGAATATTCTTTCAAAGACTCAAGTCTAGTCATTCCATTTCTTTGCTTTGAAGGCTTTAATGCTTGCTTCGGCTTGAAGAACATGTTTCGGATTCTGCCATGTGCCAGTAAGGAGCTCCATGGCTGTCTTATAGAAATTCTCTCCAGGCTTCTGCTACTACACATTGTAGAATGAGCCACACCTCTCCAAAACCTGTCATTCAAATTCCCAGCTCTGTACTTGTGTTGACATTATTTCTTCTGCCAAAAATGATGCTTCCAGATATCTCCATGCTAAAACTCCTTTTTCTACCGGGAGATCACAAGCTACTTTAAAGATAGGAACACATTTTGATCGTTTTTATAAATAACATAAACAAGTGAAGTTTTTATTTAATTAAATTAGTTATTTGTGCTAACACATAATGCTCTAAATAGCATAATGTTTTGAAGACACCCACATTGAGAAGTACTGCATAAGAAACATCACTTTTAGTACAGTATAACAGAACGAGCTCTCAGCAAGTGTTCTTACTGTACCTCTACATAAATTTGTTTATGGTCCTTGACCTGACAGCATCAATAATATCAAATATTTATGGAAGTTGTCTTTTTCTAATTACAATGAAGAAACCAAACTTGTATGTCCTTGACAAAATTGTGATAACTGCTTTTAAGATTTTTATTTAAATTTCAGGATCCTTTGACTTGCTTGCTGGATTTTGGTACATCTGCATTGCTCATCACAAAACATGTAACATTGCTTGTCATTCAAACATGGACAATAGACAAATACTTATTTTAACACTAATGAAACACAAGCTAATATTTTTCATTTTATACATCATTTACAAATGTGCAACAGGTCTACACAGTGAAAGCTTCTTAGCATAAAGAAATCAAGGATATATATTATTTTATAACTTTATAATTTTAAGATAATATTAGGAAACACAAGCTCTTAGCAAGTGTTCTTACTATACCTCTACTTTATAATGAAGATGATGTGTCATAGAGTAGGTATTAATTTTACCATTGAATCAAATTACAAGTAGCACTAAATAAAATGTCCCACCTCTAACCTAAATAAATTATAAACTTAGTTTTAGTTGTTGTATAATTCTGTTCTGATTCAACAAATTAACAACTAGCTAAAATGTCACATTTTTCTATCAGATTCCAAAGTTATCATAAGAAGAATAAATAATGAATTGAAAACTGAAAACAGCCCTAACCAGTTTGGCTCAGTGGATAGAGCATCGGCCTTCGGACTAAAGGGTCCCAGGTTCAATTCCGGTCAAGGGCATGTACCTTGGTTGCGGGCACATCCCCAGTGGGAGGTGTGCAGGAGGCAGCTGATCGATGTTTCTCTCTTATCGATGTTTCTAACTCTCTCTCCCTCTCCCTTCCGCTCTGTAAAAAATCAATAAAATATATTTTTTTTAAAAAAAGAAAATATATTCCAGTCAAGGTACATGCCCTTGACCGGAATCAAACCCGGAACCCTTCAGTCCGCAGGCTGACGCTCTATCCACTGAGCCAAACCAGTCAGGGTGAAAATATATTTTCTGTATCTTTTTAGTAGTGTTTAAAATTTTTCTTAGATAATTATTTTGGGGTCTAATTTAAAATCAAGCAGTATCTTTTCCCAATCTGGTGTATATCTTGATAATTAGATTAAAAAGTGATTTTATAATTTCAATATCATAACATCATAGAAATATGAGCAAAAAAGTATTAAGTACGTCTTAGGAGAAAAAAAAGGAAAAGAAGGAAAATCATAAAGAGGAATTTGATCCCAACAAGTCTACAGGCACCTCCCAGCCTTTCAGATCATTGATTGCATTTAAGTCTAAGAATATGCTGTTACCCCCTTTATTCTCTGTGCTTCTTTTTTCTTTATCTTAAGATACTATGCCTTGAACCAATTTCTTCTGAACAAGAACCTGTATCATCCACAGGAAATACTATTGAACTGCATAAAGGATCAGCACTCTTTTTTTTGGTCCCATCACTAGATAAACTCAGAGAAGCCAACCTGCTATTCTTTGTATTATTTCTGCCTCAATAGAAAACACTAAAAGTAAAATCGAAGACTAAGACTTCTTTTTGAGATCGAGGGAAAATAGAGAGTTTGCAAGTATCAAGCACAGACACAGTAGCTGAATTCACAAATGTTCCAGTGTGCACAATTAGAATAACCTTCACTGTGATTTTACGGAAGGGTAGGCAGTTGAATAACAAGGGAAAGGATGAGCAAGTGTGTACACTTACCACTTAATCCGAAAGCCGAAAAGGCATTAATAGTCGTATTAGCTTATGTGTTCCTGTGCAGAGAAATAGTTGGCCTGGAGGCATCAGCAATTCCTGACCAAGCATTTTCACGGAATGTTTCTTGGCATACCAAAGCTTCTATAAAATAATTTCAGAGATTTTTATATATTTAAAATAAATGTTTAGCATCTCAGTATCAAGAAAGGAAACTCAAGTAAATTTCACTTACCATTGTAATGTGTTCAGTAATTTTAGACAATGCATTATTTTAGGATGGCTGGGGGTGAAGGGGATTTATCTTCATTTAGTTTTATAGTTTCCCAAGCCATAAAACCAATTTGATAAGAACAATCAGCCAGCAGGTATTTGCTCAATGTCGGATGGGGTAATTTGGAAACTTTGGACTGTTACCACGGTGCCACTTAGAGGGGAAACATTACTGGAAAAAAAGGCAAAATAAGACTGTGACACAAATATATGTAAATTTTGATAGAGTAATAAGAAAATATATTAATGACTATAACCAAAAACATTTTCTTTCTTTCTATATTTATATGTTTTTATTTTAAAATTCTAAATACTATAAAAACTGGCAAAGCTAAAGACATAAATTATTAGTCAAAAATAATTAGGAAAAATCCCCTGTAGCAAAGTTATATCATAAAGATAATTATATATGTTAAATACATTATATTAGAATATGAGAGAAATATTGTACCAACCCAATTGATTAGCATGCTACTGATATTTGATAATATTTGGTGCCAGTATTTTAGACTTTGCTAGTATATTTGCCAATTAACTCCATTTTTTCATAGTTTAAGTTTTAAAAATCTGAAGTTATCAAAATCCAAAAGAAAAATAAAGAACTATTAAGAGATTATGCAAAGATAATAGTAAAAAGTGATTAAAATTCAGTTCAGCCTGGGTTTATTTGTTGTTGACTATGGGCAAGGAAAGTTGACATTTGGAAGGCACATTTTTAAACATTAGCAGTTTATCAAGTTTGCACTCCACATTTTATGCAGAGATCAAAGTCTCACATTATTTAATGATTTTGCTGATGCATATATAAAGATATCGTGTATGATTTTTACATACCTTTTTATGGGTAAGAAAGAAAGGGCTATCACAAGTCTGAAGTATTTATCATTAACATTTATTTAGTCACAATTTTCAGGCTCATTAAAAATAATAAATAAAAAAACCTGCAAAATGTAATACATGCCATTCCAAATAACAACAACAATAATAAGCAATTTAGGATATGCTGAAACAAATCTAGAAAGAAAAAGAAATGTAACTTTGTTTTAACTTGAACTATTCCCCTCAAATCATCTTGGCCTTGAGTATTCAAAACACTGCCTTTCACTGTTTTCTAAAAGCTCGGAAGACAGGGGCTATAAAATTTTGTTATATTGATCATGTGTACATCAGTTTGCAGCAGTTAATCCAGTACTAGTAAAAGCTAATCAAGAAATTCAGCCATCTACGCCGTGAAAATAATTTGTTTTGAAAAGAATCAACTGTTTAGCTTTTGATTTTGGGATTTTACCCTAAAATTTAAAAATGCCTTTATTGTCAGCAGTGCATATTATGTCATAGACTATTTTCGTAGCTCATATACAAGTTAAACAAGTGTATTATTCCTCCTATGCAAAAATTGCAGCTTCTAAATATATTTTTCATAGAATTATTTTCATTTTAAGTAGTTGTGAAAATTTATTTGTATTTGTGAAAGAGTACAACTATGGGACTTTTACATGATTTTAGCAGTTATGTTAAATATAACTAACATTTAAAAAATGTGTACTGAGTTAATTTTTCCATGCCTTTTCATAAAAAAATTCCAATGTATTTAATTTTTACAAAAGATAATTGGAAATAGAGCAAGCTGTTTCATAAACATATACAGCCGTAAAGCTCTTAAACTAATATCATGGTACCTTGTTTAAGCATTTTGTATTATCTTTATCTTTTCCTTGCATTTTGTCCTGGTTTCACGATCACTATACAAGCTAAGTCTTAAAATGGTAGTCAATCAAACTACTGATGTCAGTTTACAGATAAAATTGAAGGTGACCCCAAACACTAAGTCAATGGAGTGACTTTAAGACCTGCTCTAAAAAGGTTCAGGTACTACTATACAACCTAAAGAAGAGCAAGGGCATCTCAATCCAAAGGTGATGCCATGAATTGTGCTGGTGTTACAGTGTTAAGATATCAATCGTTCCAAAGAAAAAAGCATTGTCACCAATTTTAAACAAAATTAATATAAAAATGATTTCTTTATTTCAAGTTCTTTATTTTCAGGAATTATTCCATATAAGTGATCAGAAATTTTTTTTCACATTAATTAGTTATGAAATAAATTATTGGGTAGCCTGAAAATTGTGACTAAATAAATGTTAATGATAAATACTTCAGACTTGTGATAGCCCTTTCTTTCTTACCCATAAAAAGGTATGTAAATAAAGGTAGTTAATAATTAATAAATTATTAATTATTCATAATTTTTACACTATTGGTGTTTGTATTGGCTCCTTTCAGAGTTCTAGTGTGTCACATGAACCTTTCAGTTTGTCAGCTCTTAAGAGATTACATCATTCTGCAAGTTCATTTTGGCAGAGCCAGTTTCTTATTACTCATCCCCTCGGGGGATGTCCCTAGGGGGATCGGGCCTAAGCCGGCGCTCAGACATCCCTCTTGCAGTCCGGGACCCCTCGGGGGATATCCGCCTGCCAGCTTAGGCCCTATCCCCGCCTAAGCTGGCAGGTGGACATCCCTCTCGCAGTTTGGGACCCTTCGCTCCTTATCACCCGTCTATTTGCTGCTCCTTACTGCTCGGCCTGCTGCTCCTTAGTGCTGCCGTGAATGTGG
This sequence comes from Myotis lucifugus, assembly GCF_000147115.1. Lineage (NCBI taxonomy): Eukaryota > Metazoa > Chordata > Mammalia > Chiroptera > Vespertilionidae > Myotis > Myotis lucifugus. The sequence continues at coordinate 213,229 of NW_005871187.1, forward strand.
GAGAGGCTCCTGCCACTGCCGCTGCGCTTGCCACCGTGAGCCCAGCTTCTGGCTCAGTGGCACTACCCCTGTGGGAGTACACTGACCACCAGGGGGAAACTCCTACATTGAGTGTCTGCCCCCTGGTGGTCAGTGTGCATCATAGCGACCGGTCGCTCTGGTCATTTCATCATAACAGTCGCTTAGGCTTTTATTATATAGATTAGAGAGCCGATGCATGAAATTCATGCAAGGGGCTTGGCCCTCGCAGCTGTGGTGGCTTGTCTTGGCCCTCGCAGCCACAGTGGCTTGCCTCAGCCCTTGAGCCCCAGCTTCGTCGAAAGGTCGTCCGGAAGGTCGTCTGGCTGTCTAGTCTAATTAGCGTATTACCCTTTTATTATTATAGACCAGTGGCCTGGTGCACGAAATTCGTGCACATTAAAAGGAAATTAATTAGAGGAAGTATTTTAGTATTGCTATTTGCCCTTTTTCTATAATAGAAGTGTCAGAGATGAAAGAAAATTAGTAAAGTGTACATGAAAATCTCCATCCTGTCAGAGTCTGGGGCGTGCCGCGGGACCTAGAGTCAAGTCCCTGCCCATCACCTGCACACTCTTCGAAAACGCAGGAGACCCAGACCCGGCCGGCCCCACCCCCACTGGGTGAGACCCAGACCCAGCCAGCCCCACTTCCATCAAGCCCCTCCAGGCGGGCAGGGGCGGGGTTCAGCCTCAGGTCCCCCAACCCGGCACAGGGTGGGGGGCGCAGTCTTAGGTCCCCCATCAAGCCACACTGGGTGGGGGGGGGGGCGCAGCCTCAGGTCCTCTGGTCCAGCGCTGGGTGGGTGGCGTGACCTGAGGTCCCCTGTCAAGCCCCGCCGGGCGGGGGGTACAGCCTGAGGTTCCCTGGCCTGGCACTGGAGCTGGGAGGGGGGATATGGCCTGAGGTCCCCAGTCAAGCCCCGCCAGGCGGGTGGCGTGGCCTGAGGTCCACAGCCTGGTGCTGGGCCGGGGGGCACAGCATGAGGTCCCTCACCCCGGCCAGGAGCCATGCAGCCTCAGGTCCCTGCTGTTTCGGTCGTGATGTTATGGCGTCCTGGCTAATTTGCATATTCCTCTGTTATATAGGTAGATGGGCACTACCACTGTGGCATTAGTTACATCCTAAGACAGTGATGGCAAACCTATGGCACGTGTGTCAGAGGTGACACGCGAACTCATTTTTTTTGTTGATTTTTCTTTGTTAAATGGCATTTAAATATATAAAGTAAATATCAAAAATATAAGTCTTTGTTTTACTGTGGTTGCAAATATCAAAAAATTTCTATATGTGACACGGCACCAGAGTTAAGTTAGGGTTTTTCAAAATGCTGACACGCCGAGCTCAAAAGGTTCGCCATCACTGGCCTAAGTCCACATCTTAAGCAAAGGTGGTTTCTAAGCTGATGAAATTCACCAGCAGTAGTTCATCTTTACATTTTTCTTAGGACACTTTCATTATACGAAGTTGGACTAAAAACCTATAACTATGTGCTTGGCAACACTGCTAATTATGTGTAAATCCATGATAAAGTTTCATTTCGCTGCTGCTTCCGCTGCTGCCTCAATCTATCTTCCTCCCCTCTCTGAGATGTTGGAAGCTGTATAATAGCATGCATCATGACAACTTGACGTAGTAGAACATATTGGCTAACAACAGTAATGCTGGAGCCTGACTTTCGCAATTTAGTGCTTCTACCTGAGCAGGTTATATTCTCTGTGCCTCATTTTCCTCATCTGTAATGCCCTGAATTCTTAGTAAATTGAAGGTGGCTTGCTCCATTGACTTTATTTGCATATTCACCTCCGCTTCATAGAGACGTAAAGCAGAGAAATAAATGCACAAGGTGTCAGATTTCCAAAGAAATTCTCTTGCTGTCTTTTGAAATATGACTTCAATGAACATATTCTCCTGTACTGACTGTAGTCCATGGTTAACCTTATTCCTTCATGGGCCAGTTACTCCAGAAGTGTATCAAAAAATCTATTCATCATCGCAGGATGAAAACCTCCATGAAGTTCAGTTAAAAAAGATTCTCCAGGGAAACATAGAGCAAAAAGTGAGAAAACAGAGGCAAATTAATATCAATTTTCAGTATGCCCCAGTATGTTTATTTCCCATATATCTGGTCCCTGTGTATCCCTATCATCCTTTTATACCAGTAAAAACCCTGGTAAAGACTGAAAATCAGAGATTGTATAGTTTCATTTTTGTCCCAGCTCTACATGACTCTGATCCTCTCAATTTTCCCATTTTAAAAAGGAAAGAATATAATCTTTCTTGTTCTGTCTTTTATTTCCAAAGAGTGGGTGATGTTGTGAATCTAGTTGATGGTGAGAGTACTATGCAATGAATTAGTTTCTATGATAACTACTTTCTGTTGTATAGCAGAGTAAACAGACATTAATTTAAAAGTTGTAAATTGGAAATCTGGGGCCCATTGCAGTACAGCTAGTAAAAACGCATTCTTTCAGAATGTGATTACTTCCATAATTCTTTGGTATGGAGAATTACTGCCAAACAAAACAGTCAACTCTTTTTGAGATGTATTGACTGACACTTTAGCGGAAAGAAAAGTAGGAAATGAGAACATGAGAAAAATACGTATTTTAGACAATATAATTTAAAAGACAAACAGAAGCACCTTTTTATGTTTAAAAGAGTAAAGAAGATAGGTGTAAAATAAATTTATAATATTTTTATTTGAAATATATGAGCTTTCGTATTATAATTTGGAGGATGTGCTGTTCTTTATTTATATTACCACAACTATTGGTATTTGTCAAATAAAAGAACACTCCTAAATCAGAATTAGTATTCCAAATAGAAAAAAAACTGGAGAATAAGAAAGCCATACCTTAAAGAAATAAAGATTTCTTTTTAAATTGAAAGAAGAAATTGAAATTAAGTATGCATAGGTTAAGATACTTATGTGGTTTTTTTTTTTGGTGAAAAAAGGCTCTTTAATAGTAACTTAATATATTTCTAAGTGGTGCATATATAGTTAATACTTTAGTGCTTGGCATATATTTAGAGATTTATAAACTCAAAAGGTTTCTCAAAGTTTCAAAAGTTATATTTTTAAGAAATAATCACGGAATGAAAATGAATATATTCTCATATTAAATTATGCATTTTCATGCAATATATTTATTACATAATTTTAAATTAGTGCTTGTTTCCTTAAATCTTATATAACAATTATTAATAGCCTCTATATCAGTGGTTCTCAACCTTCCTAATGCTGCGACCCTTTAATGCAGTTCCTCATGTTGTGGTGACCCCCAACTATAAAATTATTTTCGTTGCTACTTCATAACTGTAATTTTGCTACTGTTATGAATCGTAATGTAAATATCTGATATGAAGGATGTATTTTCATTGTTCGCGACCCACAGGTTGAGAACCGCTGCTCTATATGAACCCATACATAATATAAATTATATATATGCGTACATATATACTATCATACACATGTATATACATATATGTGTTTGCATGTATATTGATGTCATGCATATATATGTATTTTATAATTCTGAAATTATAACTCAAGTTCATAATAGTGTCATTTAACATGGCCAAAGTAATTATAGGAGATGAAATAAGAAAGCTATTAAAATATTAGCAAAATTTTTCTGATGTCAGTCATATTAGGGAAAGCTGTTTTATGAAGCCTGTATACTTTTCTCCTACATTATATTATGCTTACTAATTACAAGCCATATCTCTTTTTATAATGTACTTGAAGAAAGGCATTTTTAATTGCATGATTTTATTCATATTCAATGTAATAGCATCAGTGTACTTGGTCCCAAAGGGTAAGAAACAAATAGCTGAATCATTAATGCCACCCAGAATTTTTTCCCTTTTGAGACTTACTTAATTTTCAATATCTATAACAACTGCAGTCAATGGTGCTATATCTGAAAGTACAGCATTCATTTGGAATATTCAACGTATCATTCATAAACTTTCCTGTGGTGATTTCATTTAGCATGCCAAAAATCACCAAGGGGAGTTTCATTACTAGAAACAAGCCTGGTTTATTTTTGTGAATTTATTTTACTTCAACAGTCAACAGCGGGTATTGATTACCCACTGTGTTGAAAGCATTGTACTGTGTATTGTGAGGAAGTCATTACATAGGAAGTAAAATATTTGCTCAGGGAATCATATACTTATCATTTAATGAAGGGGAGAGGGAAAACTTTATATAAATGATTAGGTATTAATCCATCCTGGTATTCTTTAATTCATTCACTGATTGAAGTTTACTATGTAATTAACTTTTCTTTTTTTAGGTTTTAGAGTTTGTACAGATACACAAGGAAGTGTTTATACCCTTCAAAACTCACAGTGGACAGGCAAGTCATGATACAGCTACTGCCAGAACAGTAGAACAATTTATTATCATTAGGAGTGTCAGGGAAGTAGGAGTGTCAGGGGGAAAAAGTAGCTTTTCACTGTGGTCTTAAAGGATGAATTGCATTTTGAGTGTTGGAGATTGGAGAAAGTAAAATTTAGTAGTGAAAATGACAAAAACAGTGACACAGAGTTTGACAAGAGCAGCCATATTAAGGGAGTTGGGAAATTGCAGATAATAGTTTAGCATGGCAGAACAAAGTGTGTGATATTGAGGTGGGCAGACAAAATTGGGGAGTATACGGTTCTATGTATGGTTAAATATATATACATATATACGTACATACATGCAAACATAATATATATATATATATATACCTATATACACACATGCAAACAAACATAAAAGATATATAGTGTGAATGGATGAGCTCTGTTGAGCAAAATGGATGAAAACATCTTGAAAAGTATTATTAGAAAATTTAATGTAATGAAAATCTTAACAAATTGCCAAGTATTTTTGAAAGAGTAGTTAATGTGCTGGAGTGTTTATCTGTAAAAGGTATCCAGTGGTTACATATTGGATATGTTGACTTGTATGAAGAGTGAGCAGTTTTGATATATGAGGTGGACATGTGAATTTAGGAAAATGTTCCTAAGTCATGATTCTACTGGCTCTGTGGATCTAGTTTTGTATTCTTTCAATCTATCCTTAATGCTATCACAAGAAAAAACATTTTCTACTTAAATCTGATTTTGTTTTACATACCTTATTTAGAGCAACTAGAAATTAAACTTGTTAAAAATTTTGACTGTAGTACGTGGTGGAAGTCTAATTTCAGAGCATGATATACAAAGCTCTCTATCCTACTTGTTTACAAAAATTGTTGAAAGTATTACAGATGTCCATTTTCCCCCCATTGACCCCTTCTAGCCCACATTCGCCCCAAGCCCTAGGCCCTTACCTCATTATTGTCTTTGTCCTTTGGTCATGTATATATGCATACAAGTTCTTTGGTTAATCTCATCTCACCCACCCACCCACCCCCACTTTCCCTCTGAGACTGGACAGTCTGTTCCATGCTTCTATATCTCTGGATCTATTTTGTTCATCAGTCTATTTTGTTCTTTAGAATCCACATGAGTGAGAGATCATATGATACTTGTCTTTCTCTGACTGGCTTATTTCACTTAGCATGATACTCTTCAGGTCCCTCCATGCTGTCTCACAGGGTACAAGATCTTTCTTTTTGCTGCTGGGGAGCATTCTGTGGTGTAGGAAAAATAAACAAATGGGACTAGACAAAAATATAAAGCTTCTGCACAGCAAAAGAACCCATCAACAAAATGAAAAGGGAGCCCACTGTATGGGAGAACATATTTGCCAATGATACATCTGATAAGGGGTTAATACCCTAAATATATAAGGAACTTATGCAACTTAACAGAAGGAAGACAATCCAATTAAAAAATGGTCAAAGTACCTAAATAGACACTTCTTCAAAGTGGACATAAGATGGCCAAGAGACATGTGAAAAATGTTTAGTCACTAATCATCAGATTGATGCAAAATAAAACCACAATGAGGTATCACCTCAAACCTATCAGAATAGCTACCATCAATAAATCAACAAATGACAAGTGCTGTCAAGGATATGGAGAAAAGGGAACCCTAGTATACACCACTGGTGGGAATGTAGACTGGTGCGGTCACTATGGAAAACAGATTGGAGTTTACTCTCCATCCTACTTTTAGACTCAAATTCCTCCATGTCCCCTCCTCCACACCTCCTTATATTTCAATACAACCATTCAGCACAGTTATCTTTCTAGTTGTAAAAGAAAAAGTTTAAGACAGATATGCTATGTCCTAGAAGCCCGGTGCATGAAATTCATGCACACGTAGGGTCCCTAGGCCTGGCCAGCGATCAGGGCTGATTGGAGCCTTCCAGGTGCTGGCCAGGACCTTCCTGTGTTCCACGCCGCCCTCTGGTGGTCAGTGCACGATCAAACTCCCAAACTCCCTAATTTTCATATTAGGCATATATATATATATAAAATATTTCCTACCTCTGGCTTGCTGTTGTTCACACATACACACAAAAAAAAATAAAAATGAGGAAAGAACTGGAATCACATCTGCTTCAAATCTATAAGTTTAAGTTTTCAAAGAGCCTATTCTTAGTCTCCAGTGAACTAATTATTTGTTTAGAGCCTAAAGTCAAGGCCAATCTATTTTCATGGGAAAGAATTTAGGACAACAGCTAAATGACAATGATAAACATACATTTTTTTCTAAACCCTTCTTGGTTCATATGCAATTTGGGTCTTTTAGGTCATCCTCAGGAGATTCTCATTCTATCACTCAGTTATGGTTTTTTTCCTCTTTTGCATCTGCATGTGAGGTTTCCACTAACATATGAACTAATTGATATATATGTGAGGACCCGAAAATGCATGTTCCTGAAATTATTTTGAATACAGTGGGTCCTTGGGTTACGTCGGAGATCTGTTTCTACGGCAAGATGTAATGTGATTTTCGCCGTAAGTAGGAACCCACCTACATAAGCACCTACGTCACTCACATGGAGCACAGACACAGCAGTAATGAAGTGAAACAGTAAAAAAATTTCAAAAGAAAGATAACAATTCCTGGCCTTTACTTGTGGTAAATAAATAATAAAAAACATAAAGCACATATGTGCATACGTCGAAATGATGGACCTTTTTTTTTTATAAATAAATGGGAGATGGCAACATAACCACAAAACGATGTACATTGAGTCCGATGTAACCCGAGGACTGTCTGTATTTGTCTAAATTTTTCTTTTTCTTATTTTGTCTTTAGAAAGTTTTACTTTAAGGATATTTTTCTATTCTTAATGGAGTTTAACTTAAAGATATAATTGAGTTTTTTGGGTTTCTGTCTTGTTCTAAGAGGAGGAGAACAGGACAGGAAAAGAAGTACGGGTAGCATAGGATGAAGGAAGAACACTGGCTTTATTTGAAGTTTTGAAGGATATAAGAGTTTTAAGTTTTCCTCATTTTTTTATTTGCTTTAGCCAAGGAATATTTTAAGAAAGCAATTTTGAACCTGAATTGCTTTGGGAAACTTCCTCATTCCAATCTATCTACACTAATAAAAGACAAAGATGCAAATTGACTGTACCTATGTGATGCCCACCAGCCAATCAGGCACGGGTATGCAAATTAACCCAGCAAAGATGGGTTAATTTGCATATGCAGGCGCCGAGCCGGGTGGGGCGCTTGCGTCGTTGCCATGGCTATGATGCAGGCGTTCTGCACCACCCCAGCCGCTCTGGCCCTCTGGGCAGCATGGGAAGGCAGAAAGGTGGCTCTGGGCCTGAGCGAAGGTGGTGCTGGCAGCCAGGGGAAGGAAGGCCCATTCTTGCACAAATCTTTGTGCATCAGGCCTCTAGTCTACACTAATAAAAGAGAAACATGGTAATTAGCGTACGACCGCTACCCTTCCCATTGGCTAATCAGCATATCCTTATGCAAATTAACTGTCAGCCAAGATGGCGGCCGGCAGCCATGCACTGAAGCAAACAGGGAGGCTTGCTTGCTCCAGTGACTGCGGACTCCAACGTTCCCCGCCTGAGTTGCTGACCTCTCAGCTGAAACTCTAAGCAACTATGTACTATGTTGCAAATATAGAAGCTAAACAAAACCCCAGAAACCAGCTTTCAGTCAGCCTGCCTTCAGCCAGCCTGACCGCAACATTGTATCAATGTTTTCAGCAGCAAGCCTCAGAGCTAAAGCTGGCCCAGAATAGAAAATAAAAAAAGAAAAAAAAGGAGCAGTTGGGAGCTTCAGTCACCCGCCAACGTGAAAACGGCCCTCAGCCCCTCAGCCAGCCTGGCCAGGCACCCCAGTGGGGACCCCCACCCTGATCCAGGACACCTTTCAGGGCAAACCAGCCGGCCCCCACCCGTGCACCAGGCCTCTATCCTATATAGTAAAAGGGTAATATGCCTCCTGGCACCGGGATCAGTGTGACAGGGGGCAGTGCCCAAACCCCCTGATCGCCCTGTGGCTCTGTGAGTGACAGGGGGCGGGGCCACAACCTCCCTATCCGCCCTGCTCTGTTTGTGACAGGGGAAGGCGCCCCAACCCCCTGATCAGCCCTGCTCTGTGCCTGATAGGGGGGAGCTCCCCAACCCCCTGATCGCCCTGCGGCTCTGTGTTTGACAGGGTAGAGCCATAACCTCTCCATCGGCCCTGCCCTGAGTGTGACAGTGGCGGCGCCCCAACCCCCCTGATGGGCCCTGCTCTGTGAGTGACAGGGGCAGCGCCCCAACCCCCTGATCGGCCCTGCTCTGTGAG
>NW_005871187.1:222314-242813 GCF_000147115.1 Myotis lucifugus
CCTGCTCTGAGCCTGACCAGAGGCTGCACCTAGAGATTGGCCTGCCCTCTGCCACCTGAGAGCAAGCCCTAAGCCAGCAGGTCGTTATCTCCCGAGGAGGTCCCCAGACTGCATGAAGGGCACAGCCCAGGCTGGGGGACCCCCCCCCCCCCCCGAGTGCACAATTTTTTGTGCACCGGGCCTCTAGTATATATATAAAAGGCTAAGTGACTTTCCAACCAGCAGTACATCTGACATGCACTGATCACCAGGGGGCAGATGCTCAATTCAGGAGCTGGCAAGCTGCAGTGACTTGGCAGTGGTGGTTCTCGGATGACGCACCCCAGAACCAGAGAGGAGGGAGCCGATTCCTCTCAGGGCCACACAATTCCACTTTCGGCCATGGGTTATGTTGTTGCTGGGGCACTGTTGGCCCGGAATCTGGTTTACTGCACACTTGCGTTTGCATACCATACCCTGTACGACAGCAATTTTGCAGAGTGCCCTCTCTCACTCTGGGATCCCTGTCTATATATATAAAAGTCTAAGTGACCGACCATCCATTCTTCCGACTGTCCAACCAATCGACAAGCTGGTACATATGACACACACTGGCAATTTAAAAATAAACATTGATTCACACATGTGTGATACATATAAAGCTGTCGCTGATGCCAATCGCATGCGTGTGTTTCGACACTGGCCTCCCATTTAAATTAATTCGAAGACAGTTTCCCATGATGTCAGCATTTGCCATGACTATTAATAAATCATAAGGACAAACTCTAGACAGAGTAGGAATATTCCTACCTGAACCCATTTTCAGATATGGTCAGTTATATGTTGCTTTCTCTTGAGTTCGAAGAGCGTGTGACGTTAAAGTTAAAAGTTGTAATACTTCATCACAAGGGAAATTAGTCAAGCACTCTGAAAGTGTTTTTGCTCTTAATGTGGTTTATAGGGAGATATTAGAATAAGTTTAAACAATTTATCAGTCATTGTTTTTATTGATGTTTTCATTGTTTTTATATCATGTCTTTGTTGTTATATCATGGTGTTATTGTTTATTAATCTATATATTATCTTCATATACATTTTACTAATTTTCTTTCATTTCTGACACTTCTATTATAGAGAAAGGGCAAATAGCGATATTAACATATTTCTTCTAATTAATTTTCTTTCAATTGTGCACAAATCCGTGCACCGGCCACTAGTTAAAAATAATCAAGTGAATAATATTGTTCATAATGTGGGATATAGTAGTTCCCCCTTATCTATGTTTTTGCTTTCTGCATTTCAATTACCCATGATCAACCATGGTCTGAAAATATTAAATAAAAAATTCCAGAAATAAATAATTAATGTTTTAAATGCCACACCTTTGTGAATAGAATGGTGAAATCTCTCCTGCTTATCCTGCCCAGGACATGTATCATCCCTTGTCCAGAGTACCCAGTGCTGGACCTACTAGCCTCTTAGTAGTTCTCTCAGTTATGGGATTGAGGAAAACTTAAACCTTTCTCTTAGGACCTCCAAAATCTCAACTAAAGCCTAAGGTGTTATCTTACTAGTCTTCTTCCTTCATTCTATGCTTCTTTATTACCTGCTACCTGTCCTTTTTCTGTCCTGTCTCAGTTGAGGTATTGCAGTGATTATGTTCAAGTAAGCTTTAAAATCTTAATGATGGCCCAAAGTTCAAGCGTAGTGATGCTGGGGGCTCAAATATGCAAAGAAAATCTGTAAAATGCTTCCTTTAAGTGAAAAGGTGAGTACAATAAAATAAGGTCTTTTGAGACAGAGACCACATTCACATAACTTTTATTACAGAATATTGTTATAATTGTTCTATTTTATTATTAGTTATTGTTACTCTATTGCTGTGCCTAATTATTAATTAAACTTTATTATAGTTATGTATGTATAGGAAAAAACATAGTGTATGTAGGATTGGGTACTACTCATAGTTACAGGCATCTTGGAATCTATTAGGGATCTTGGAATGTACCCCCCATGGATTAGGGGGGTATTGTATATGGCATGATTTGTTCTACAAAGAAGCTGATTCAATGACATATTCTAAACTCTGGCTCTTTGGAGCAGGACAAATTTTGGAGCATGGACAGACTTCTTATAAGTGTCTATACCTGTTCTCTTCCTTAAGAACTTTACCTAAAGGGGAAAAAAAACAGTAATAAGGCATATTTCCACTAAGATAAAAACTTTCAAAAAGGACCTACTAAAAGTATTTTATATAAGTCCTCTTCATTCCTCCAAGGATTTGAGGAGCATGTTAAAAAATGTAGAAATTTAAAGGTTCAGATCCAACACAAGACTCATCATTATAACCAAGGTTCATGGAGTGATAATTTCATGACTATTTTGAAAGAAGCCTTCAGAGTTAAAAGTTGTTTGGATTAACCCAATTGCATAACATAATCTATTTTTCTTAGAAGGAGACTGTAACTCATCTATGGGGTTGCTATGTAATTTATTGTTTGGATGTATTAGGAAGTTCCTGAAACAAAGTTATTCACAAATTCATCTTACAGGATAAAATTTTCAGAATTCAAAATACCTGAGCTGGGCCCTAGAGTTTGCATTTTTAATAAGTAGCTAGGTAATACCAGTGTTGCTGATCTGAAAGGACAATTTGAGAACCACTGATGTAGACAGTCTTAGTCATTAACTGTGTTAAGTTTTGTGGCTAGTGATAGTTTCAGGGAACTGTGAATGCCAATAAAATTGTTTAATGCAGCTTACATTTGTCAGTTTGTAATATTCAAGATGTTTATCACTTGAGATAAAGATATTGGAATTTTACTGTTCTGCATAACTGAATTTAAGGTATGCCAATTTTATGTTATTCCTCTAAATAGGAAAGAGATTTCTCTAATGTTAATTACTAATTCAGCATCAATTATCAGAGCACAATTAATCCTGATTTCCTAGAGATCTCTACATTATGAAAATTGTCAGATCTGTCAATACGTCTTAATATATACTGATGGAGGAGATGTGCATGTTAGCTCTGGATCTCAATGTTATACACAGAACAGGTTTTATCAATATATATTCTTCTTGCCAATTCCACTTTCTTTCTTTTTCATTATCTCATTTTCTTATAAGCTCAGGATGCACATTTAAATGCTAGCTGCATTCTAGCTCTTACCAATCAGACTCATTACCATTTTATAAAAAATGCAGGCTGCCCCTAGTTACATGCTTACTTTTTCAATTCCAGGGCATTGAGCATGCTGCCCTGATCTGGGTGTATTCTAACTTATTGTTCGAAACAGAATGAGTCTTGCCCTGAAGGGATCCTTTCAAACACACTGTTGGGCCTGAATGCATTTTTGCCCTTAGGCTCTCTCCATTCCTTCAGACTGATCATCCAGACTCCAGTGAATATTGCCTTTGGGTTGTCTCCTTGGGTTTCAATTTCAAGGCTTGCCTGCCTTTTACCCTCAGGTTTTCCCTTTTCAGTTTCTGTATTAGGTTTTAAAGGCCTAGTGGCTTAAACACTTTCTCATTACAGTATTTTCCTGTTTCATGCTTCAATAACATGGATGTGGACTGCTGTTTCATTGATCTGATGTTCCCTCTTAAGAATTTCAATATCCCCCTTTCTTAGGTATTACTTTTTATGCCAGAGCTTATGTCAAACCTTAGGATTTTGAAGCAGTAAGCTATAGTAGCATATAGTCAATAATATCCCCAAATATATACTTTCTACTGGAAGAAATTATTTGCATACCTACACTGTCATAACCAGTCAGGGTGTTGATAATAAATCAAGGCTGCATATTTGTTTTCATTTAAACAAAAATGGGTTTATTGGAAGCTATTCAGGTAGCACAGTGAACACAGTTTCATGCTCCAGAAACCCAACTAAAGGAATGTCAAGTGATCCAGCAGACACTGGGCAGCAGGAAACAGCCTTACACACATTGATAGCACAGCCTGGGTTAATGAAGATGTTGGATACTGATGCCACCTTTCAAACTGATGCCAGTGCATGCTGGGTGCCACCACTATCAGATTGAAATGACTTTTGAAAGTTTCTTCCTTGAGTCACTAGCTTCATGTTCAAGGTTGTAGCTAGGAACATTAGATTGCCTGGAATAAGTCTGTCTCACCTTATTGGCCTGCACAGTGGGAGAAGTGGCCCTGCTACCATTGAAGGCTTTCCTGATGGCAGCATCCCCACCCCCAATGCCAGGAATGACTCAGATACTGTGTCAAAGAAAACATGACTTTAAAATAATGGAGACATATTTACAAGGTCATTGTGTTGGAGGAGGTCATTGAGAGGTCATGACCTGAGGGCTACTCCCTGGCAATTAGAGACTCTTTATGCCCTCCCCTGTCCTTGGAAAGTACATCTGCCTACTATTCCCATGCTAGCAGCCATTTCGAAGATGTAGCCTTAAAAGAGTAAAGTGATCTTGCGACCCTCTGGGCTGACTATGAGACTGAACCCAGTTTGGGCCCCTATATAAACTTTCTGGGTTCTGATGGGTCGGTGTGGAGATCTAGTTGTCTTGCAGTTGCCTCGTATGTAAGTTCCCTTGCTTATTAAATTGGCCACCTACCAATCTGGAATGGTCTGCCTCTTTATTCAGTCATTCCTTACCCTTCATGAATGGGAACAAATTTGGGAATGAACACATTAGCGTATACATAAAAATAAGACCTTACATGAGCTTCCACAGGCTTTCATTTTTGTATTTAACTTTTCATTTAGTGGAACTTATAATTTTTCCCCCTATTCCTGGCTGCCCAACATGTTTCTCTTTGTTCTCAACTCCCCTGAAACATAAGGCGAATTATGGACAGTACGTGCAAGTGAAATTTAGTCTTCTCGCTAAACTGACCAGTCTGAGCAGCCTCCAGAAGCACAATTTAAGCAGGTCAGAGGTAACTTAAATTATGCTGTCTTTTTGGGATAGAAGGTTGTTTTGCCTTTGAAATGCTTGGAAAATTCCGTAGTCCACCTTATGTCCTTAATGCTGCCTTCAGGGAGCCTGATCTGTTTATCCTAAAGATTTTCTGTAAAAGTCACTTATCTCTTCTTCCAATTTCCTGGGTTTTATGTACTTCTGAACTATGTCAACCCCAAAGTCCATATATAACCAACACAATGAAGGTTTTTATTTCTTTTTCTACAAACATGTTAAAAGGTTAGCCTTGTAATAAATAATGTTATTTGCTTATTTTCTGGTCCTATCTAAGTATGGCTTTGAGTAGGGGGAGATAATGCCTCGAGACAGAAAAGAAGCTCACTTTAACCTGCACACATTTCTAGGTGACTAAAACCTATCCAGAACATAGAGTTTTTGACTCAGTTATACATGATTCAATTATACACTTCATTGAAAATATTTTTATTTAATTAAATAAAATGTTAAATTATTTTTATTAAATTAAAATGTTTATTATTCATTTCTTCATTCAGTTAATATTTAAGTGCCTACTCTGTGTCAGGCACTGTTGTCAATGCTAAGGATAAAGTATTGAGAAATGTGAAAAAGGCCCAATCTAATACAGCTTGCATCCTAGTAGGGCCGTCAGACATATAAGTAATAAGTAAGTGAGACATAAATATAAATACATTTGTTTATATGGTTACAAAGGCTGAGAAGGAAAAATAGAGAGGGGAATTGTTGTTATTAGGAAATGTACAGCAGAAATGGTTAAAATTTTAGCTAGAGAGGCCAGGGAAAGTAACATTTAAGTATAGACTGAGGGAGCAAGCGAGTGGTTATAAAGAGAACATTCTAGCTAGAGAAAACAGGGTTCACAATATCTCCGGCAGGCATCTCTCTAGTTTTTCATAGGAACATAAAGGATTTGGATTTGATTAAGTGCCAGTATTATGGTTTGGGGAAGAGAAGGGATGAAGAAAAATTGGGGTCATTATAATGACATTGGGTTTTGCTCTGAGTGAGCTGGGAAACTAGAGGTTTAAGGGTACAAAAGGCTGTGTCCTGACTGACATTCAGCAGCACCACTCTGCTTCCTGTGTGAAGCACACATTGTAGGGAGAGTGGGCAAAGGCAATAACATGCAGTGTATTAATAAGGCTACTACAGATTCAAGCAATAGCTAATGAGGGCCTTGACTAGGTGGTGCTAATATAGGTGGTCAGTTTCTGGATATAACTGTAGATTGCTTACAATTTTGATGTTGGATGTGAGGGGCAGGATCAGGGATGATTCTAAAATTTCTAGCCTCAGCACATGGAGATGTAGTTGTGAGGATGATGTACAAGGAGGGAAAAGCAAGTATGGAAGAAAAGATCAGGAGCTCAGTTTTTGATGCATTATTTCTGTTGGATATTAGACATCTAAGGGGAGATGGCAATTAAGTGGTTAGATAAATGTCTGAAATTTAGCAAAGAGGATTGGGTTAGAGATACAAATTTGAGAGCCATAGGCACACAAATAATATTCAAAGCTACAATCTAGTGCTGCATAACAAAAGTACATACAAACTAGCTCCTTTAATAATTTCTTTTTCAGTTTTAGAGATGAGGAAACTGACTTGGAGAGCTATATAGCTTGACGACACACACACACACACACACACACACACACACACACAGAAAGTTATGTGCAAGGATTAAGTTTTAGAGACCTTTGTTTCTGAAGATTCAAGTCCTTCCATTACCCAGCTCAATATCTGCATCTTCCTTGAACTGGCTACTTTTCCTACAACACTCCACCAGTCTGCAGTGTTCCTCTCAACTTGTTTTTTTCCACTTGGCCAGTTTCCTTTATCTGTCCAAACTCTTTCTTCATTGGCATTGATTAAAGTTGAGCACTCTTCTAGTCATCTGAGCAGAGGGAAAGACAAAAAACAAAAAAACCTCACAAAAAACAAACAAACAAAAAATGAAATAAAACAAAACAAAAAGGAATGGGCAAGGTTCCACAGAAATCAGAGAGATAATGAGGTCAAGACTCTGTAGAGTTTAGGCAGTTCTCAATGATGAGGACTGAATGGAGAATATATTCTTATTTAGGCTTGCAGACAATTACTTGTCCTTTCCCTTTTCCAGCCAAATTAAATTAATGAAATCACAGCAAACTTCCCTTACTAGTAAGTATCTCAGGAAAGAAATAAAAGACAAATGCATGTATTCAGAAGTATATGGTTTTTAAAGGCAATACAATACTGTTGCCTAGTCTTTCATTATCTTAAAAATTCTCTGTCTTACTGTAATCATTATAAATTTTACATTTTTCAGAGCAATTCCTTAGGTATTATTACATGTGATCCCGATGAAAGCTATTCAGATGAAGATGCTAAAAAGCACAGATGGATAAAATTCATATATTTATATAAAGAGATACAGTACTCCTTGTCACTTTTTCAAACCATGCAAATTGTTGATCAATTATAGTTGCAGAGTTTTAGAATATATCTTTGTAACACTAAAGATAATAAAGAGAATTATCTCCTCTGTATTATATTCTCTTAATTTCCTTTTCTCACTCCCCCCCCCAACCCATTTTCCAAATGTCCATTTAGTTCCAACTCCAGGAATCTCTTCTAGGCTTTCCTCATCCTATCACATTTGATCAGATTACCTGGTATGCAATAGAGTGTGGTGGGGTCTGTGGTTAACTTGAGCAAAGTTTCTCTTTCTCTCCCTCTCTCTCCCTTCCTCTTCTCCCCCTCTCCCCCTCTTTTTCTGTCTCTCTCTCCTTTTTAGTTTAACACTATGTTACCCAAGATAAATACATCCTGGAGCCAGATCTAGTCTACTGCTGACTTTTATTTCGTGACCCTTTCTATAGTCTTTCATGACTTTTAATTTTTAAGTTACATAAATGTATCTGTCAACCCTACCTCCCTATTTTCTAGGAACTAAATCTTTTCACTTTTATCATTATTGGTTTGGTTTTTTACTCTGAATTCTTTCTCTGACAAATTACTTTTCTCCATTTCATTTAATTCCTATTCTGGTTATTTCTCTTTTTCTTTCCTTTGGGGATTGTTTCTATCTCTTTCCATTTTTGCTATAACGTTTTAATTGTTTCTATGTCTTAGATCCAACTGCTTTGCTACCCAGGTTCTTTTGGGGGTGGTCCTATGTAGTTGGTGACTTTTGGGACCCAGTGGTGCAGTCTCTCAGATCTTCTGAGGTGGTTGTTCTAGTGGAGCATTCTACTTGAGCTATTTTCGTTCTTCTGGTGTAGTTGGGTCTTGAATGTTAGTTTCTTTATCTTTTTTTAAATATATTTTATTGATTTTTTTACAGAGAGGAAGAGAGAGGGATAGAGAGAAACATCGATGAGAGAGAAACATCGATCAGCTGCCTCTTGCACACCTCCCACTGGGGATGTGCCTGCAACCAAGGTACATGCCCTTGGCTGGAATCAAACCTGAAACCTTTCAGTCCGCAGGCCGATGCTCTATCCACTGAGCCAAACCTGTCAGGGCGAATGTTAGTTTCTTATTCGTGGATAAAGTCTAGTCACGGAGTGTCTGACAAGGTGACTCACCCCGGCCTCATTGTTCAAGCAGTTGTGGATGTGCTCGTGGTTCCGGCTCTTGTGGACAGGGTTGCCTGATGTCTCACTGGTTGTACTCACTGTGAGATCCCAGAGTCCATGGCCTGGGAGGAAGGGATCTCAGAGGCTGAGGCTCAGGTAGTGTGACTCTGGCCGGTATTGTGTGACTCTTACTGGGGTAGTGTCACTCTGAAAAATCACTGCAAAGGTCCCAGAGCCTGTGACAGTGGGAGGCAGCTGTCCCATAGTCTGCAGATGAGGCAGTGGGACTCTGGCCTGGGTGATTTCACTCTGTGAATCATGAGGTGGTCCAAGAGCCAGCGGCTGGAAATGCGGGAATCTTGGTGTCTGTGGCTGAAACAGCACGACCTTTACCAGGTATGCAAGCCCTCAGTAGCCCACAAAGGTGTCCAGAAGCTAGAAGCCGGGAGGGGGAAATCATGGATTATGCTGAGAGAGCCGTGTGCCCTTGGCTGGAGAGGTGCGCACCCACAGGCATCTCACAGAGGGGCCCAGGAGCTGTCTGCCGGGGTGGTGGGCTCATGGGGCCCACGTACCGGAGCAGCACGACCACGGTGTCCAGAAGCTGGCAGCCAGTGCCTGTTGATTTTACTTCTCTCATTTTTGGGTCATGTTATAGTCCTGCTAGACAGCGCTGTTCTAGATCTCATTCAGCACAAGTGGAGTAAATTGAGAAAATATCCTATATTGGCAATGTATTACACTGTGATTCTTTTTTTTTTTTACATGTGTGACTATCACATTGTATAAATTATGTGTGTGTCTGTGTGTCTGTGTTTCCCTTGCTACTGCCCTTCACTGACTGAATCACTTATTCAGGACACACTGATTAAGCAGTGCTGGTTATTATTAATGGCTCGGTCAAATCTACGATGTCTCAGAGCATCATTGCCTGAAAGGCAAACCCCTTGTTTAAAATTAATCACCTCATTTGATCAAATAGTCAGTCTGTATGCCCCTGTTGCTTTGCAGTTTTCTACAGCCATGTCCCACTATTTGAACTCTTCTTTCAATGTGTTCTTATGACTTTTCTTCTGCCTTGTCCCTTCAGGGCCACCTGACTGCAATTTTCAACACAGCAGCTGTTTGAGCATTACTTGCCAAGTCTCTCTGTTCACACACCTATGACTCTATTGGCATTACATCCTGAAATGTTAGATTCCTTTATGCATAACATGTAGGAAAAGAACAACCTAAATCAGAAAAATGTATAGATCACTTGAAACATTTTTCATTATGGAAAAGGACATAGATTTTTTCAGAAGATATAATCAAAGGCATTTGTTAGACTAGAAGTAATGGGATACAAGTAAAATGAGACTTCCTTTTTTATTAAAAATTGTGAGAAGTGGCTAATGATCATGAACATCTCTATTTATTCACCATATAAATAAATTATGAGTCCAGGCTCTCAAAATCTTTCTAGTATTGAACAAAACTTTAAGCCAAATATTTCAAAATGAAAGTTGTATAAAACTATCACCTCTTTTACTAATACATTTTATTTGGAGCATGTCAAAATTAATGTCATGTTTTCCAGTAAGTATGTGGTATCAAAAGAGAGATTAGCAAAATTATACTTAAAATTTTATGTTTAAATAACAGTATTTTACAGTTTTATTTTCATTAAAAAATACCTTAAAATTTTGGGAAGTGTTTGTAGGAGGAAAAGTATTCCTCAAATCTCTAGGGTCTCTAGCGAGGTCTGAGAATTAAACTGACAAAGATATATTAATAGGACAAAACATACAATTTTATTAATGAATGTTTTATATGACATGGTAGCTTTGATAAGAAAATGAAAACCCAATGAACCAGATAGACCTGTGTATTTATATGATAAGTTTGATGAAGAATGCACAGTTATGGAGAAAAATGATAGGTAAGGAGTATGAGATAATTATGGAAAACTGGGGGAAACTTAGCAATGCCTGTTTCCTAAGATTTTTCTTGGCATCTCTTTGTCTTCAGAGATAACTATGCTCCTTTCCTTTGAGTATAGGAAGGGCAGAGTATATAGAGGGCACTTTTCAAAGGAGGATTTTACGACCTGTTTCATGGAATAAAGTCAAGAAGGGGAAGAGATTAGAGTGACCTTCCTGCTTCTGTCATTTTATCAAACAAAAGCTTAAAATATTCACTATGCCAATGTGCCATATTTTAGGGAAGTGTGTTCCAAACACCATTATTTTTTATTTCTAAGGTATTTATATTAAATCATGTATAAATATTAATTTGATAATATTAAATGCATATTTCTTATAGAATAAAAATTTTTTCTTATTTTTCAACCTTTAATAGAATTATTTGACCTAAGATTTAAATAAATGGTAATTTCTCAGTAGGGAGAATGATTATTTTTAATTTGCTTTCTATAATGAAAATATTAGCACTGATTTTAATAATAAAAATTTTAAAAAAAATTAACGTAAAATATATTTTAATTTTTTTATTAAATGTCTATATGAGTATGTGTTTCCCATTACAGAGGAAAATGTATTTGCAAAGCAAGGATACACATAAAAGAGTAGAAAACATACAAGTTAATTGAAAATCTTTAAATTCACAATGAACATGTGCAAATCTGTCCATATTAGAGGCATGTAATTATCTTTAGGGATGTGTGAGGCAAAAAGGTAATAAGGCAGATTTTCAGTGGTAATCACACTGACATTATACTTAAAAGGATGAAGGAAACAGAATTCTAAGATTCAGAAAGGATCACACAAGCATAGAATTCTTCAGATTAGCAACAAATAATCTACAAATGCCAGTGAATCTTAAAGCCAAGGACAAATTATAGAACACGAACACATTTCTCCTTCTACCTTCTTATCTGCAATCAAAAGAAATGAGTGATTTCATAGAATTGCCACTTTTTTGTGTGTTGTGTTAAATCAATGGCAAATATGTTTACATTAAAACTTAGAGGTCAGTATCAAGTCATCTGTAATCTTATCAGAAAATTTGAAAGGTTATATGTACTTTTGAAACCATACCAGCTACACATATGGACATACAAACACGTTGGTCTTATTAGGGTTGATTCATACTCTGTTTGACAAAAAAGGATGAGTAGAGAGAAAAGTTTGATTTTTTTTAACATTAAAGTTGAAATATAAATACAGTTAATGTAAGAAACATTATAAAACATATTGGCATATAATTTTGAACTCAAAAGTGTTTTAAAATCTTGATTTTGTTAAAATCTAATCAAGCTTTTCACTTTTATTCTCATCTGCTCATTACTAGTCATATCACTTTTAATAAATTCACATACACAGTGATAAAGGATAATATACAGATATTGTTATTAAATATAAGTATGCACACATGTAATATATACAAACAACATTTTTGCTATATTTATTTTAATGACCATAACTGCTGATATTAAGGACTTGATTCTTAATGAGGGTATTACTAAAAGGACAAAATAACAAGGTTTTCTCCATTGAATACATGTGAAAATTGTCTATTATTTTTAGCTACAACTGTTTTGTGAGGGTATTACTAAAAGGACAAAATAACAAGGTTTTCTCCATTGAACACATGTGAAAATTGTCTATTCTTTTTAGCTACAACTGTTTTTAAAAACACTATCTTCAATAGATAAAATAGCTACCAAATATGAAAAAGAGTTGCTAATTAGCATTGCATCAAATACATTTCCAAATGACCTAGGCCATGCAATGTAAACATACGGTGGCAGCCATGAACATGTGCTTCTCAGATCTGACCGAGGGATCCTAATTGACCCATTGCCCAAGGTCTTACACTGGAAATCCTGTAGCTTTACTTCCTATTACCTCTTCTCAGCCAATCACTGAGTGCAGCAGGGATATTAAAGCAGGTCTGTTCCATGAGGCATGGGGCTCTTCTGATGGTGACTTTGACTCAAGGACTTCCCACTGGCTTTGCCACACTTTCCTCAGACTGTACTGCAGTCTAAATCTTACATCCAAACTCCCTTCCCTCTCTTCTTCACAGAGATGAGACCTTTATTGTACTCCACCAGGAATCATGGACTCCTTCCTAGTTCCTTTTCATTTTCCATCATAGGCATCTTCTCCAATAAATCATTTTCATAGCTACATGCATTTTGGCAGTTGCTTCTTCAAAGACCCTAACACCCAAAGATTTTGGTATCTTTAGACTTTCACAGGAAGAAAACTACTTAAGTCTCTGTATATGTATAGATTATTAATTTAACATGAAAGCATCTTTTTTTGTTGTTCTTAACATACGAAAAACATGCATAGTCAGAACATTTAAAAGCATTATAATGGTGACCAGATGCTAATGCAGCTATAGGAAGCCACATATTTTTATATTCCTTTCCTTTAAAGAGATATTGTCCTCCTAAAATGAATATTGGCAGTTCCATCAATGGAGAGATGTGCAAGAGAAGCAGGCAATCAATGTGGACTAAACAAAGCTGAAATCTTCTTTAGAAGACTGAGAATAGGAAGATTGGCTTAAGTGTCATGTTTGCCATTGAAATATAAGAATATATATATATATATATATATATATATTATAAAGAGGACTTGGGGAAGTTAGAGAAGTGCCATATATAGGAAGAAAGAGTGGCATAGGAAGGAGGAATTTAAGTTTAGTCAAAAGAGGAAAAGTAAAATAAAAATTAAAAAGCTTTGCAGTTTAAAGACAACTTTATTAGATCACTTTGGGAAGAAAGCATCCTAAAACTTCAATTTCTACCTCTATAGAATAAGGATGTATTAAATGATTTCTGATGTCTTAATACAAAGTCTGTCTGTAATATTCAAGGTCATTTATTAATTTACTAGAAGCCCGTTGCACGAAGATTCGTGCATTAGGCCTTCCTTCCCCTGGCTGCTGGCACCGGTTTTCCTCCAGCACCCAGGACCCAGGCCTTTTGCCTGGCTGCAGCAGAGAAGCCAAGCCTCTTCAGTCTTCAGTCTTCAGTCTTCAGTCTTTAGTTTTCAGTCTTCACTCTGGCCGGAGCCTTCAGTCTTGGCTCCGTGCCTGCGTATGCAAATTAACCGCCATATTTGTTGGGTTAATTTGCATAGTCGCTCTGATTGGCTGGTGGGCGTAGCAGAGTGACACCAATTTGCATGTTTCTCTTTTATTAGTGTAGATTAAGTATGTACACAATGCCTACCATATGCCTACTTAGTTCTAGGCACTAAGCTATACATCTCCTACAAGGAAGAAAGACAATTAGTTAGCAATTGCAATATATTGGGATAAAAGTATGAAAAGATATGCCTAAGATGTGATGGTATATAGACTAGAGGTGTTTAATTCGTTCATGTGAGAAAAGTCAGGAAAGACATTTTAGATGGAATAATACATGGGTAGAAGCAAGATGTGTTCAATTTCTAGGTGGTCCAGAGCAAGGGAATATGCATCTAGTCAATAGGCTTCAATAGGCTGTTAAAAATATTACACCATTGCCAAAGCCGGTTTGGCTCAGTGGATAGAGCGTCGGCCTTATGACTGAAGGGTCCCAGGTTCGATTCCGGTCAAGGGCATGTACCTGGGTTGCGGGCACATCCCCAGTAGGAGATGTGCAGGGGGCAGCTGATCGATGTTTCTCTCTCATCGATGTTTCTAACTCTCTATCTCTCTCCCTTCCTCTCTGTAAAAAATCAATAAAATATATTAAAAAAATATTACACCATCAGGTAACACAATCTATTCAGAGACATTAGAAAATAGTGTTCCTTGAGCAAACAGTGCAGGTAAAGGAGCCATGTGAGTGAGGCGGGAGAGATAAACAGGCCATTTCTCACAGCTCTTAGGAAACCAGGGATTTCATCCTGACAGCCTTGAACAGCCATGGAAGAATTTTACTAAAAGAATTTACATTGTCAGTTTTGAATATAGTACATCGGAGGTATGGGAAGACAAAGGCAGGGAAATCTATTAGACTTTTATATAAAACTAGAGGCCTGGTGCATGAAATTCGTGAATGGGTAAGGTCCCTAGGCCTGGCCGGTGATCAGGGCTGATCTGTGGGGTGACCTGCGGGGTGATTGGGGGCCCCCACTGGCACCTGCCTTGGCTGGCCTGGGGCCTGCAGACTGGGGGCAGCTCCTGCGTTGAGTGTTTGCCCCCTGATGGTCAATGTACGTCATAGCGACAGGTTGTTCTGCCATTTGGTTGATTTGCATATTAGGCTTTTATTATATAGGATAAAGTAATACACAATTGGATTGAGTGTATTTTGGTTGGATAAATAGGAAATTAATGGCAGGGAATTATAGGGCTGTAGAATTCTAGAAGTGGGCTATAATTTTAAAAAATCAGATATTCCTAAGAAAGAGGGACCATTAGTGAATGAAAGAGGAAATCCCCCTCAACCCTTTTCCGGATTCTCACCTTGTGTTAGCCATAGTCAAGCAGAGAGTGTTCCTCCTTAGCTAGCATCATTCATGATCACCGGCAATGATTTCTTCTTACCTGAATTTGAAAACAGCAATAAGAAGCTGTCATGATTGAGGGTTACTGCCAGATTTCGTAGGAAATTGTCAGTGAGGAATTTAACATAAACCTCCTCAGAGTTTATCCTCTACTAAATGAGGGTTTCCTCCCCAAAGTGGTCTATGGATTATAAATATGCCTCTCCTTTCACGTAATTCCTCAATATGTGTTCATCTGAAATTTCGCTAGCATCGTTTATCACTAAGGTATTAACAAGACTTAAGGTAATGAGGCAGGTATGATTCAGGTGACCCTAAATGGGAGTCAGGGTAAAAGGTGGGTGAAGGATGCATTACAAGGAGTGTCTGTAAATCAAGGTCAAATATACCCTGCTTGATTTTGTCCTCAAAAGTTGCCAGTGGTTGGTTAGATTGGTGAATGTCCTGACACTACTCCTTACTTCCTCCATGTTGTATTGTAAATATCTCTGCTATAGAGATTGCATTGTTCTGTGATTATTAGTTTATAAACTGGTCTCTCCCACTGGACCATAAGCTACTAAGAGTACAGGTACTGGGTGTTTTTACATATTTAACCTCGGCACTTTGCATCAGTACCTAGCATGTATTAGATACTTAGTAAATATTTGTTTTAAGAATACATAACTTGATTGGTTATTGTTTTAATGAACAATTTAGATACCTAGAAAATGTCCCGTTTTCTAAACATCAGCTTCTTGTCCTTTAGCTTTACTTATCTTCTAGGAATCTAGGAATTACTCTGCTACACATGTAAACCTCACCCGCTGTGAGCATATTTTGCACCCCTGCAGCAAATTTCAAGCAGTCTTACTGCTTACAGAGATGCAGTGGGGTTAAAGCAGCCCCTCCTCACACTCACACCCACACCCACACCCACACCCACACCCTCAGGCTTGCTTCCTGGCTTCAGTGAGGAAGGATTTAATCAGCTACTTCTTCAGGTTTAGGGACAGAGCTCCCTCAGTTGCTAATGAGGACTGAGCTGCCTGCTAGCCCACAGGTTTCTCTCTCCAGGCAGATTCTGTCCCTCACAGCTGGTGAGCTGCTTCCGATGACCATTTAGTCCCCACTGGCATGGAAATGGCTCTGCAAGAGCTGCCCTGGCTATGCTCAGGGCAGCATCTTCCTCCTAATAACTTCCTACTGGTTGTAACTCCAAAATCTATCTCCTGTCACTGACTAATCTGCATTACAGAATGCTGAACCCTCCCATCAGCCTCCTTTTGTTGCTCAGGTCTTCCCAGTTCTTTCCTCAAGGAGATTTACATGCAAAAGGAGTTTCAGTTTAGATTTTAGGTATTTTTAAAAGACTCTTATTTGTGTTCAGGAATAATGATTTTCTGAAATAATTTTATATGGTTTCTCTTTTTTTTAAATAAAAATGCAAGCAATACAAACAAGTAAAGAAAGTGAAGAAAAACACCCTGAGCTCCTCTGTCCAGATAGAACCATTTCCAGCACTTGACAAAAATATATCCAGATATTTCCATGTGCATGCAGATAAAAAGGTAGACGAACCATGGGATAGGTAAATATACCTTTACAATAAATGAGATCTTTATATGTATGTTTCTAATTAAGTAAAAGTAAGTATGTTTGCTTGTCTGAAGTAAACACTTTGTTAGGGTGGCTTTTTAAAAATCTTAAATATATTTTTAACATTAATATTAAAATTTACCAATAGTTTTTAAATAATACTTTTTTCAGACTCACCCTAGTGGACCTCAAACAGATATTATGTGCATGTCTCACTGTCGACATCGACGCTAATATAATTAGTTCAGAGAATGTCAAAAAGCGTCTGTTCAAATAGCCAGAGGAATCTGAGTACAAACTAAGAGTACTAATAATACTGATAATAGTACAAGTAATAATTTAGAAATGGTTCTGAAACTGGTATGAACGTACACATCTTTTGGAAACCTGTTAAAATGCAGATGCTGACTCCATAGGGCTGTGATGGGGGCTCAAATTCTGTAAACTTACAGGCGATGTTGACCTTGCTGGCCTTGCACTGTCCTGTAAGCAGCAAGGCTTAGAGTGCACAGTGCGTGAGGTGTTATCTGCCAGGCCAATCTGTCAGTCTTATATTCTTGATTATATTGAATCATCACAACAATCTATGACTACTGCATTATAAGTATGATACTGAGGCTCAAAGAACATAAAATATGTACCTAAGGTCACTCCACTAGGGAGAGAGAGAAACATTGATTGGCTGCCTCCTGCACGCCGCCTACGGGGGATTGAGCTGGCAACCCGGGCATGTGCCCTGACTGGGAACGGAACCATGACCTCCTGGTTCACAGGTTGACACTCAACCACTGAGCCACATTGGGCAGACTGCAGATAGATGTTTTATTCTAGGCCTTTCTCCAGATGGACACGTTTTGCCTTTATCAAAAATCCCCTAATATTTCATTCTGGAAAGCCAGTTGCTGAGACTGATTTGTACTTAAATCTATAACATCATTAAATTATGCACAGACTGAAAATATCACAAACAGTCCATAAAACTAAGACAAAAACAAAAACAAAGAAAAAAACAACAACAAAAAACTTATGCAAGTTAAATAGAAAAAGCAAATCAATGAGATTTTGCATATTTATATGGATTAAAGACTTTAAAGGAGCTTTTGGCAGATGTATGAATTACTGCAGTAAAAATTACAATTAGGAAAAGATGGAATATATCTAACCATAAATTAAATATTAGAAAAGTCTTATAGGCAATGTATAAGCCAGAAGTCAAATATTTGCCCTACAAATGATCATTTATCTTATTATTTTTACTTTATAAATTCTATTACACAAACAATTGGCCTAATTGTACTCCCAAATTTCACACTGAAAAACTTTACAGTATTTCAAGAAGAAGCCAAATTTAGAGATTATACTTGCAATAATTATCTGCAACATAGATAAAATAGAAAAATTCCTTGGGAAAAACAACTATCAGAACCAGCACACAAAGAAATAAGATATTTGATTAGTTCTATTGCCGGAGGATTTGGTTGGTAGGATTCCCTTGTCACTAATGGGAGTGGGATTCTTGGGGTACCACTGGAATAAGCATTTCCGGAGGCCCCCATGGGAGAATGAATGGTTTTTGTTTGCTTGGCATTATATCCCTTGGGTTGTAAGGTTCCATTGTCCTTGATCCAGTGCTGGAAAATATGTAGTTGAGGCTGCAGCAGAGTCAAAGGTAGGGCCAGTGTCCAGAGTTTCAATTCCATGGTGGAGAGGGATCTGGTGTGGCATCAGGCAAGATTCAGTCCATCAGTGTATTATGTGGAGTCCACGTGGCTCTGGGCCATGTGGGTGAATGCAGGGCGTGAGAGCCCTGCAAGCCAGGTGGGTCAGGGATGAGCAGCAAAAGAGAGAGAGGGCTCCCTTTTCAGGAGTTTCAATATCAACTCTTCCCTCATTTGCAGTGGTCCCACCTATTCTGGCCACTGACTTGTTCCCAGGTGTGACTGACAGGTAAGCATCTTCCCAGGTCACCCAGGACCTTACTGGGCAGGCATCTATTGTCCACTCCCAAGATCTGCAGGGAACAGACTTGGAGAATGTGAATTGCAGCTTCCTTGGCAAAGCTGTGTAAATGGCATGCCTCTATTATCTAGTCTCCTCTTTATTCCTTTTCTGTTATTTAATAACCAGGTTGTTATAATGGTACCAATCCCAAAACTATTAAAAAACCTACTTTGTTATTTAAAACTTTTTCATGAAGGAAACTTTGGCTAAGAGGGTTTCACTAATGAGTTCTATAAAAAATTTAAGGACATAATAATACAATCATACAAACTTTCAGAACACATTTGTCAGAGCAAAATAAGTCAGACACAAGAGTGCATGCTATAAAATTCCACTTCGATCAAGTTGAAAAACAAGCTAATCTAATCAACGACAGAACTCAGCAACAGTGGCCTGTTAGGATCTTGGAATGAATGTGAAGGAGGCATGAGGAAACCTTTATCAGTGAAGGAACTGAATGGGACATATACACATTTTCCAGAACTCAAAATATTATACATTCCTCAAACTTAATTTCTTTTAAGTTGAAAGGAATAAAAATATATTTTAAAATGTCTCTGGTACTCAGATCGGTCTATATGCACAGCACATAAACTGGTTTCAGGTTTGGTAAAAAATGCAGTCAATGAGGGCACGCAGAGGAATGATATAAAGTCAGGAGTTAAAACTATTTTGAATGACAAGATTGTGATTGGTGTTAAGTATCTAGTTTTCAAAAATTATTACTTTGAAAGAGATAATGCATATTTGGATAAAAAGTCCCATTATATTTAGTTAATATTTATTTTAAATTGCAACTAACATTGCACTTTTCACTGCTTTTTCAGTTTTTCCATGTTTAGGATTTTGTTTTCTTTTTAACTCAAGTGTTAATTCTTCCAAAGGGGAAACATTTTTTTCATATTGCTGATTATTATATGTTTATTAAATTAAGACTCAATGCCACTGAAGTTGCATTTTGTAATGTAACTTTTATAAAGAGCCCTGTTCAATCTTCAGAGGCTGGTGTATTTTTATAGCGATTTTTCAAATGTGTTTGCTAGTGCAGTTCACTCCAACAAGCATTTCTTGAATCTACTTCATCCCAGGAAAGGCTCAGTGATTCAAAGCTGATAAAGAAGGTACATACCTCAAAGCACAATGTTTTTAAGTTAGAACACATACTGGCTAACTAAGCAGTGTTCTTTCTTGGATTAAAATAATTGGAATGACATAAAACATATATAATAAAAAACTGAAAAATTTGTGTAATCTTGTGGCTATGTACTATAAATACATAAAAATGAAGAACTGGACCCTCTATATTGGCTCAAGGCAGACACCCATGTGAAAACCAGAATAAAGTTTAGCATTGGTTATAGATTCTGCACTTTCATGAATTATTCATTGTTATTACAACATCTGTAGTAACACATCAATAAGCTGGAAAGGTTTGTTTTAAGTTTCTCCAACAACATCCTTGAAAATCACATTTTGTTATTGCAACTAAATAAATCCTACAATTATTTTAAATTAGTATTTGAAATGTTCATATATAAGTAGTGCTATCATTCTTTATATATATTTCTATTGTCTGGGCCTACATACAATAGAAATATATATATATAAGATAGCACTATTTTTAACATCAATAAACGTGAATTTTTGAAAATATAGGTTGCAAATACCAGGAAGAGTGATTGGTTCAAAATACATATTTCACAGTTGATTAAAATGCAAATCATGTATACATTTATTTTAGATCTGTTTTAAGTAAAAGTAGATTCATCTTTGGTTGGTCATCATCTAAACATTGAAATAAGTGTTGCTGAAACAAATCAAATGAAAGGTAAGATTAGAAATTATATTTCAACCTGAGGCTAGTCAGAGCTATGAAAAGAAAAATATTGCAATACATTTTTTCTTGTATTACCTAAGGAACCTTTCTTGTTTTATCTCTCCTATAAATTATATTTATTTGATAGTGTTATTACATTCTTTCATTT
>NW_005871187.1:244081-246990 GCF_000147115.1 Myotis lucifugus
TTTTTTGCTCCAACTGATCCAGTCATACGTGTTTTTACACGTGTTACTGATTAAAATTGAGTAGCTCTGTGGTTCGTGTAGCCCCATGTGCACTGTGTTTTCCTTTGGAATTCAGGGTACAGGGTAAGCTGCGCTGGCATATTGCATTTCATAACACTAAGTGCTGGTATTGAGTTTATGTGGCCTTCTGTGGCATGCCTACGCTTCAAATTCAGATATTTAGGAGCAGGCATTTGGGATATGTTGGTACTCTAACACTGTTATAGAATATAAAGTTTGACAAATGATCAAAATTTAAAATAAAAGTTTTGTGATATGTTGTTCCAGGGGAAGAAAAAAATTATGAACACAATACTGCTACTACTTATGAAATCATAGGGATGATGTATTCTTTGCCAACTACTTTGTGAGCTGACCATATTTGATAGCATTGCTACAAAAAAAGTGATTACACTTTCAACACTATTCCAAGGATTCTACATAAAATTTGTATATTATTTATCTCAGTGATTCTCAGTACTTTTCTTTTGGAGACAGAAAATGACTAAATTCTTCTCAGTAATTTTGTCAGTACATAATCAGTTATACTGTGGTCCTAAAACATATTCAGAGTTACCTCAATCTTTCTCTTTCTCTTCAGCAAATCATAAATGGAGAGTGTGTTCTCAAGCTTTTCTTCCTGTCTTTGCTAATATGACTGTTAAATTTTAATTTAATTTATTATCAACTTCTGGTGATTTAAAAAATAATTGTTATTTCTAAAAATGAACATAAATCAGGGATTAATATAATTTTCTGTCTTTTGTTCTTATCAGTAATTTGATATCTACATCAAGTGACTCTATCAACACATACTTTTTCTTCTTGAGTGGGAAAGGTAACTTTATATAAGTAACAAAATATTTAAATTTTATCTGCTACTGAATATACTGCCTCAGGAAAGAAATGTTAAATAGGTATATATTGTTGATAAATAATAATCTGTGTGTCCATAAACTTAGCTAAAAAGACCCCCCCGCGCCTCTCAACAAGACCTTTTGTGAATTTCTGTTTGGCAAATTGTATGGTACATATCCAACTACAGTAAAAGAGAACTTTAAGGAGGCAAATATGTAAGACAGAAGCCTAAGATTCACTTGGACTTCAGAAAATTAAATCATGAATAAAGAAGTATTAAGACTTCCCTGCAAGATTCCAACTCTTTCTAGATGATCAATATAGCCTATTCATAATAACACTAGCACACTTTTAGGTGCCAGTGTTAAAAAAAAGTGAAGTAGCATATAATCACCATGCTATTTAGCTCAGAAATCAAGATGCACTGTCCGCCCAGCCTGCATGGCTCAGTGGTTGAGCATCAGCCTATGAACTAGGAGGTCACGGTTTGATTCCCGGTCAGGGCATGCCTGAGTTGTGGGCTCAATTCCCAGTGGGGTCATACAGGAGGCAGCCAATCAATAATTCTCTCTCATCTTTGATGTTTCTATCTCTCCCTCTCCTTTCCTCTCTGAGGTCAATGGGGGGTGGGGGGGAGGAAAGGGACATATGTAATAATTTAAACAATAAAGATTAAAAAATAAAATAAAATTAAAAAAAAGATACATTGTCAGACAGTTCAAGTATGTCTATTGGCCACAAGTACAGGAAGTTTGAAATCAGTATGATCTTGCAGGTCCACAATATGTTCACCAAAACCTTAAGTCTAACATAAGCTAATTATAAACACAATTTAATTGGAGAACAAATACAGAATAAAAATATGTAAGGATAGTTCCATTGCCTACCTTTCTAGCTTTATTAATGACCCCTTTGCTCCTTATAGTTTATTCTCAAATCAAAACAAATAAACAAATTACTTGAAGGTGTTGTATTATTTCACACTTCTTTGCTTTGTACATCCTATTGGTTCTAACTATAAAGCCTTTAGTCACCCTTTGTCACCCTGGTGAACTCCAACTCATTCTTTTTTTCCTCTTTATTTTTATTGTTTCCACTACTATAGATGTCCCCATTCCCCCTTTGCCCTCCTCCCTGCCCTCCATCCCCTTCCCTCTGGCCATCACCACATTGTTGTCTGTGTCTATGGGTTATGCATATATGTTCTTTGGCTAATTCAATTACCTTTCTTTAAGACAGCTCAGAGTTTCTGAATGCCCACAGATAGATCAGGTAATTGTCTCTTTTCTGCCACCATGGCCCCTTGTATATAACTGTACTCCAGCCTTTGCAAAAATAAATGAAAATGTTTTTTATTTATATTTGATTTTTATTCTAGACTTGAACTCTTTGTGGACAGGAACAGAGTACCTCTATGCTTTATCCCACAGGTGTAGCACTGGGCGCAAGAACTTACAGACACACTATACAAACACAGAGTGCTTAATCTTATTATAAATGCTAAACACTAAACTAATATTGTATTTTATGCCAAAGTGGGTATTACTTACCATAAGTGCAGTACAAATTTAAAGAAAGAGGAGAGAAGTGAAGGTGATTGCTTTAAGCATAGGATTGTAGAGGAGGTGGGTTTCACGTTATTTCTTGATTGTATTAAGAATTTGAAAAAGTTAAAGGAAAATGTAGGGTACTCAAAGCAAAAGGAAGAAGTGATAATGGCAGGAATATGAATACTATATTACATATTTCATCTGTTTTGATATTCCTAGCAACTAATAACAGAAAATCCAACTCAAAATGTTATAAATCTAAAAGGAAACATATTACCTCCATTAACAGTGACTATAATAATCATGAAGTGGAGTGAAAAAGAGGAAATAAAAGCAGTAGTTTAGATATGGTATCAAGATCCAACATTCAGTTTATATTTTTGACATTCTGCCATTAAAATGTGGACTTGGTCCTTTTACGATGACAAGATTTCTGCCATATTTCTAAGTATCATATCCAGA
>NW_005871187.1:247359-269003 GCF_000147115.1 Myotis lucifugus
AGTATGTATACAGGGGTGAGCAAACGTAAGTTTTCAGTTGTATGTAAGGGAAAATAATAATTAATAAATGATAATTCAAGAATAAACTGTGTTTTGCATACTCACAACTGTAAATCCACTTTTGCCTGCCCTGAAAATGGAAATTTTTCTTTTCATATTTATATGCAACCCCATGAAATATAAATGTAAATTAATACAATAGTTTTTAAATATTTGCAAACAACATTGCATTGCATTTTGCTTTTCCAGTTACTCTGACATGTGTTCTTTATTTCTCAGTAAAATGTAAAAGCTGATGTATCAAAGAAATACATTGCCTTCTTGCAGTCTCTTTAATATTTTTAGTGCTTTTTACTTAGCGGAACTCATCAGAATTAACTGTGAAGCTACAACCTCATTAATTTAACAAAGAAATATAACATAAAGCATAGGCAGGTGTGTAGAAAACATTTCTCAGATTTCATTCACTCATACACACAAGCTGTAATAATGCTTTCTACATTGGCCCGGGATAGGTTTTCTAGTTTATTTTCCTTCTTTCAATTAATCTGTAACTTAAGAGAAAAAAAATACTCACAGATGCATTTCTGAGAAGTTTTAGTCATCAAACCTAAATAGTGATCTCAAGATGATATCATATCTATTTATTGATCCTTCTAACACCAACAAATTGAAATAGGCCACTGTTGGGCACTACATTGATGTTCTTAGTCTATTACCACTTGCTTTCAAATTATCACATTTTAATAAATCAAGTTTCCTTAAACATTTATACTTAACTCCTCTCTCTTAAGAACAAGGTCGATAAACACAAGACAGCTTTAATGTATAGGACTTAGTATAAAATATGCACATTGAGTCTTTTACTAGTTTGGGAAGCAGGTAGAGATCTTATCATTTATTAATACGTTTTTTAATATAAAGGCCCTAGACTAATAATTGTTACCTACCAGAGCCAATGTCCCCTTTATTAACCTATCTTTATAGTATCTATTTTATGATCCTAAAATGAAATTCACAAATAATATAATCTAGTTATGCATACAATTTTTAAAAGTCAATAAAATGAACTAATTGCAACATAAAGGAAAAATAAAATGAATGCAATTCTAGACTAACATTCATTTAAAAATTCAGATGTTCAGCAAGCTCCTATGAGATGTTCTAATAGAGGAATTGGATGTTTGTTCCTACATAATACGACAGGTGCTAGCATTGCCAGTGCCAGTGGTGTCTAATGATGGTTACTTCCAGTATTACCCGAAAACAAATATTCAAAAGGTGCCCACCGAGAAAAACACTGCCTTTGATTGGGACTCTTGTTTTTAGTGCAAAGAATGATGTGTTCTGGGAATGAATAAATAGCAAGGGGGTAAAACACACAAAAATCTTTAACTTAGTCCTGGCTGGTGTGGCTCAGTGGGTTTGGCATCATCCTGTGCACCGCAAGGTTGCCCACTTTGATTCCCAGTCTGGGCACATCCCCTGGTGGGGGGCATGCAGGAAGCAGCCAATCACATTTTAATCACATTGATGTTTCTCCTTCTCCCTTTTTAAAAATCAATAAAGAAATCTTAAAAACAAACAAAAAACTCTTTAACTTACATTTCCCCATTCTTTGCCCTATAAAAGGTCTCTTTTGCTTATTAAGAAAAAAAAAATTACTCTCACACACACACACACTCTCTTCTGAGTATTTTTTCAAAGACACAGAAAGAGATATACTTAATGTTCTTAATAAGAAGCTGTGAAAATCATCATCTAATTTTAATATTATATCTATAGGGTGGGTATTATACTTACTTTAAAATAATGTTTAATGGCCATCCAGTGTGGCTCAGTAGTTGAGTATCGACCTATGAACCAGGAGGTCATGGTTCAATTCCTGCTCAGGACACATGCCCGGGGTTGCAGGCTCGATCCCCAGTGCGGGGCGTGCAGAAGGCAGCTGATCAATGATTCTCTCTCATCATTGTTGTTTCTATCTCTCTCCCTCTCCCTTCCTCTCTGAAATCAATAAAAAAATATTTTTAAAGAAAAGTATTTTTTAAAAATAATGTTTTAGCCCTAGCTGGTTTGGCTTACTGGATAGAATGTTGGGCCTGTGAACTGAAGGGTCCTAGGTTCGATTCCAGTCAAGAGCACATGCCTCGATCTGCAGTAGGGGACGTGCAGGAGGCAGCTGGTTAATGATTCTCTCTCATCGATGTTTCTATCTTTCTTTCCCTCTTCTTCCTCTCTGAAATCAATAAAAAAGCTATTAAAAAATAAATAATGGTTAAGAAGAGTTTAAATGAAATGAGAAATATAAATAATAAAATAGGTGAAAAAGTAGAACAAGAATATGACATTGTATATATACTATGACTTGACATAAGTAAAAGTACATTTAAATAATATGGAAGAAAATAGGCCAATATCTTAACAGTAGTTAATTCTGGGTTTTATGATTATGGATGATTATGTTTCTGCATTTTCCCTCTACTTATTGATGATTTCAAAAATATTATAATAAGTATATGTAAATTAAGCATTAGATTACACAAGAGAAGTGATACGGATTTTTATCCAATTATTTTACTTTTGTAACATTTTTTTAACAAATTTAAATTCTTTATTGTTTAAAATATTACATGTGTCTCCTTTTCTCCCCATTGACCACTCCCCGGCCATTCCCACCCTCCAGCACATGCCCTCACCCCCCTACTGTCTGTGTCCATGGGTTATGCTTATATGCAAGCATACAAGTTTTTTGGTTGATCTCTTACACCCCACCTCCCCCCGCCTTCCCTCTGAGGTTAGATGGTCCTTTCAATGCTTCTATTTCTCTGGATCTATTTTCGTTCATCAGTTTATGTTGTTCATTATATTCCACAAATGAGTGAGATCATGTGATACTTGTCTTTCTCTGACTGGCTTATTTCACTTAGCATAATGCTCTCCAGGTCCATCCATGCTGTTGTTGCAATTGGTAAGAGTTCCTTCTTTTTTACAGCAGCATAGTATTCTATCGTGTAGATGTACCACTGTTTTTTAATCCATTCATCTGCTGATGGGCACTTAGGCTGTTTCCAAACCTTAGCTATTGTAAATTGTGAGGCTATTGATTTGAGAGAGACAGAAAGGGAGAGAGAGATAGAAACATCACTGTTCAGCATCTATTGGCTGCCTCCTGCATGCCCCCTGCTGGGAATTGGGTCCACAACCTTGGCATGTGTTCTGACCGGGAATTGAACCAGTGACCTCTTGGTGTAACTCAACCACTGAGCAACACTGGCTGGGCCTCTTATTTACTTTTTTAGATTTGTAATCTCCACTCATCACCAGATTTTCCTTCTCCTATCTAAATGCAAATTCTGTATTACTTTTGTGATTTTTCTTCTCTCATCTATTAAATTTGGGTATTCCCCAAAGTTATTTCCTCAGCTTCTCTCTTTTCCTCTTATTTTCCCACACTGTGATTAATCATACTTGTGTCTTATTCTCTTAGCTGTAAAAAATTGCTATAGCCTCAACTCAATTTACTAATTTCTACAAAGTAAATTGATTATTTCCTCTGGGTATCATATGGCCCTTCAAAAGTATTACACCTGTTATTAATCTCATCTTGCATACATGCACACTAGCCTATTTCTCACAATCACGCCAACCACCAGTTCTGATGTAGCAACCATCTTGGAACTCTTACTTTGTAACTAATGAATAACATTGATTCTTTCTGAACAATTTTCTCCAATAGGGGCCTCCAGAATTTCTATCAGGAACATAAGAGTAGCAATTTTGTGGCAAATGGGGAAGCTGTGATTGCACAATATAGAACATTTTAGACTTAGAATTTTTAAGTTAAAATTATGGGAGGTGGATGGATCGGGGGAGGGGGAGGAGTGAGTGGGTAAAAGCCCACCACTGAGCTGCTCTTGTCCTATTTTATATTCCTGCAAATATCACACTGGTTTCTTCCTGCTTCATTGCTTTATTCCTGCAGTGGTCCTCTATCTAGAATTGAGAGCCCTTTAAGGAGATACCTGGCATCACATGTCTAGGCTATTTTGTATTTATTTTATTAAGAGTTTATTGCTCTCCCTTAGTGACATCATTCTCTTGTCCAAAAAGTAAATGCTTACTATCACTGTCTTTACCAATAAAATAAAGATCTTTGGATTGTTACTCAAAGCACTTCAAAACTCTACTGTAAGTAAGCCAGTCAGAGAAAGATAAATATCACATGATCTCACTCATTTGTGGAATACAATGAACAACATAAACTGATGAACAAAAACAGATCCAGAGACAGAGAAGCATCGATCAGACCATCAAACCTCAGAGGGAAGGCAGGGGAGGGTGGGGGTAAGGGGGAGAGATCAACCAAAGGACTTGTATGCATGCATATAAGCCTAACCAATGGACACAGACACCAGGGGGGTGAGGGCCTGAGTGGGGAGGGTAGGGGTGGAGGGGCAATTGGGGGGATAAGGACACATATGTAATACCTTAATCAATAAAGAAGAAAAAAAACTCTACTGTAGTCTTACATTTTCTGCTTCCCCATCAACTATCTACCCACAGGGGCTACATTTGAACCTACATGGAATTACCGTTCCCTGTATATACTTGTGTCATTTTCTATCCTGCTGTAGTCTGCGTCCCTGCTCTGTCTGTGAAACAGTCTCCTCATCTCCAGAGCTGCCTTCCACATGCAGCAATCTTTGATTCTTCTGAGTGTAGCAGTTGGTCTGTATGTTTGCTGTGCCTCTTGTTTTTTTTCTGTTCTGCACTATGGTTATTTACGTTTGTGTATTAGAAATTCTATTTTGCTCCAGGCTATTTAAGGGCAGGTCTCTGAGTGATTATTTTTAATGTTTCCCAGAGCATAGATCATTGCCTTGTCTGTAACAGGGGCTCACTCAAAATGCATTGAGTAAATCCATAAATATATACAGATGATAATATTTCTGTTTTCTATTCTACTGTTAACTCTTGCTAAACAAATTTACCTTTCCATAATATATTTTTCAGATGCTTGAGGTTTTTTTTTTCCTATTCAACTTACCCTTGTATGTATTACATATTCCTATTTTATTGCCCCTTACTTCTGTTTCCCTTTTTCACATAAATATGTTTACCTGTCTTTAACTCTCCAAACAATTCTGATGTACTAGTAAATTGGTAATATTGTGTTAAATGTGGAGTGTAAGATTTAAAAAATAGAAAAAAATGAATTATCTAAATCTTAAGTAGCAAGAGCTTCAGAACTTTATAAGATTTTCCTTTTTCTGTTTTATCTTCCACTGCTTAGCCACATTTCAAAAAGGGGGTGGGGGTAAGAGAGATCAACCAGAGGACTTGTATGCATGCATGTAAGCATAACCAATGGACACAGACAATAGGGGGGTGAGGGCATGTGCTGGGGGCTGGGGTGGCCGGGGAGAGGTCAATAGGGGAAAAAGAAGACTTTTGTAATACTAAATGTAATACCTGAAACAATAAAGAATTAAAAAATAACAATTTAGTATCCAAATTCTACTTATCACAACTGATCATCACATTTTCTTTCTACGATGTGTTTCTCAGGTTAATATAAATTTCTTTAGTAATGATTCAAATAGGAATTACAATCCTATGTAATTGTGTCAAAGTTTACTCTTCATTTTTACATTATGTCAGGTAGAATATATTTATTGCTAAGTTATATACCCAGGGTCATGAAAAATAAAAAAATATATATTTTGTAATATGACTGTCATTAAATCAAAGTTAGGACTAACAACTAGATTGCAGATCAGTATTCTGAGTTTCTTGTCATTTATTTGTTTGGAATCATAATTATAAATATAATTCATTAATATTTTTGTTCTAGTGCCTTTTAAGAGTTTTTCTAACATTGGTCAAATATGTATTAGTTTATTCAGCAAAACCAAATATGTTAAGTGGAATCAGAATAGCTTTGTTCTTTTGAAATATTATTGTGATAATGAGTAAATAAACATATTTATAAGCCTATGCTTAGCACTTATTTTTGATATTCAAATATATTTAACATATCTCTATTTAAATTTTAATATTTATAATATCTATAAGTTTGTTCATATTTTGATCCTCACAGTATCCCTGTAAGTTAAGTAGGGCAAGTATTTTCCCCTATGATAGATAAGGAAATAGAGCTCAGAAAGTTTAAGAAATTTGCCCAATATAAAAATGGGCAGACATAAAATCAAAGTGTAAATTATTTTCCCAGTTACTTTCCCTTGACCCCTTGTCCTAGTTACTTTCAAATAGTGTGACCTCTACTTATAATATTTACTGTGTATTATAAAAAAGGTTTGCTAGTTTCACAATTTTTTGGTTTTATTCGGGACACATATATATTAAATGATAAATCATTTAAAACTTATTAGCTTTCTATTGATATATTAAAATAAGTAAGGGTAAAGGAGAATACATTAAAATAAAAAATATGAGGCTTTAATAATATCCATGTAAGTAAAAAACAAATATATAGACAAGTAAGATAGTAAATATTAAATTCAAATCTGAAATATAGATATAAGAGCTCTTAAAGACCAGAGAGGAAAGTTGATTTGGAATTTTTTTAAAAAATGGCTTATTCTGCAATTATTGAGAGAGCTAATAAAAGTGTTTATATGTCAGAAGAAATAATATAATATTTCATCCAGGAATATGACATGTATGATCTGTGGTTAAGTCATTGGTATGGAAAGGAAAGGATATATGTGAGAGTTACTTTGATGGAAGCAAAGATAAAGGGGTAATCTAATAAGGATTCGGTCCAATTAATGGGGTTACAATAGTAATAATAATTGCAGACTATAAAATGCTTACCATGGGCCAGATAGAGTTTCCAAGTGCTTTTCATAAATTCATATAACCTTCAGAACAAAACCATGGCAATGGTTTTACTTTTGTCCTTATTTCATACATGAAGAAAACAGGCCCATTGAATAACCTGTTCAGCATCACAGTATTTGTGGTAAATCTTGGTTTTGAGCCTGGTACACCTGGTTCAAGTTATTGTTCTTCCTCACTAAATAGAAAAACAGAAGACCAGACAGAAATTGAATTCTGTATAGAACTTAGAATTGAGGAGATGCCAAATACTGTCTATACCTTATTTCCAATTTTCACAGCAATCCTTATATTGATAAACCTTTATGCTATTAAAGAACAGAGTAAATATCTGACTTCTCTAGGCCATACCATCAATAGCAGTCAGAGCTGGATTTCAAACTCAATTCGAAAGTAGTTTGTTTGAATGCCTATGCTTTTCCAGACATAAACTAAACACACACACACACACACACACACACACACACAAACACACACAAACCAAACAAAAAACAACAACTAAATAAAAAAAAACCCCAAGCCATTTATATTATTCCTCTCTGGACCACTTATTTACTTATAAATTTAAAATCTTGAAAGTTCCTTGTACACCAGATACAACGTTAGGCACTGAAATTAATGTGATAAATAAGACTTGCGGACTACTGGGTGGCAGTTAAGCAAACAAGCAATTGTAGTGCGGCAGGAGCAAGTGAAAGTGACACCTAATATTCATAGCTCTATTCCAGCATTTCCCTCAGTCTAATGTTTATTTCAGGTGGTGGTATACAGTTCTCCCCCTAGTACTCTTTGATCTCCTTTAGAGCTCAGATAATACTTTTTTTCTTTTCCAGTAATAAATGCAGTCTCCTATACAAAGAAACTGCTTCATAAATATTAGTGGAAGTGAATTCAATTCAGTGCAAGCTGTAAGTTTTAAAAGGCATTACAGTTCTGTCTACCACCCAGGGCTGCAAAATAACAAGGAATTTTGCTATAGAAAATAGAATAGAGAAATCTTATTTTTCTTGAGATTCATTCTTTCTCCTGTCCAGAGTCGACTTCATAGATGTGTGATCTGTGCAGTCACACCACAGCACATGCTGAGGGCCCAATGCTTAGATTGCTGATGTCACTGTCTTGAAATTTTTTTAATTTTTTTTTCTTTATTAAGGTATTACATATGTGTCCTTATCCCTCCATTGCCCCCCACCCCACCCTCCCGCTCATGCCCTCACCCCCCTGGTCTTTGTGTCCATTGGTTAGGCTTACATGCATACATACAAGTCCTTTGGTTGATCTCTCCCCCTTAACCCCACCCTCTCCTACCTTCCCTGTGAGGTTTGACGGTTTGATCGATGCTTCTCTGTCTCTGGATCTGTTTTTGTTCATTAGTTTTTGTTGTTCATTATATTTCACAAATGAGTGAGATCATGTGATATTTATCTTTCTCCGACTGGCTTATTTCACTTAGCATAATGCTCTCCAGTTCCATCCATGCTGTTGCAAAAGGTAAGAATGCCTTATTTTTTTACAGCAGCGTAGTATTCCATTGTGTAGATGTACCACAGTTTTTTATCCACTCATCTGCTGATGGGCACTTAGGCTGTTTCCAAATCTTAGCTATGTTAAATTGTGCTGCTATGAACATAGGGGTGCATATGTCCTTTCTGATTGGTGTTTCTAGTTTCTTGGGATATATTCCTAGCCATGGGAACACTGGGATTCTTAATAGTTTTTGTACTCATAGCCCCACAGTTTTGTTTGGCACAGGGCTCCATAACTATGTGCCCAGTCTAGCTCCTGATATATCCTTATTGCCTCAAACCACGTGGATGATGTGAGTAGACTTTTTGGAGGAGAGGTCCTGAGAGCAGCTGGTGAGGGACTATTGAACACTCTCTGTTCAGGGGCAACTTCTTCAGTTCTTTCAGAACCGTTCCTGAACCCTGTCCTGACACGCTTACACTTCACCACTCAGTTCGCTTAACTGTTTACGTGTGTTCTCATCCGTACACTGGTAGTGCCAATGGTTGGATTTTTCAAAGAATAATAATTACTGTTAGAGTTATTGACAGATGTGCTTACAGGATATTGGGAGACACCTGTTATATCCTAAAGAATTAGACTCCCGTGTGTAAACCAATAGGATCTCTAAAACAAAAACAAAAACAAAAACAAAAACAACAGTATATGGTAAGAGGCATGTTCCACATTCATAGTAGTCAATGCCCACATTCAGGGAACAGATAAATAGGGAAACTTCATTAAAAAACTGGCATTTAATCATTATTATCAATAAGCACCTAGGAAGCCTATTGTGTAAGCAGATAGATATTGTGCCAAATGTCAAGGCTGGCCCAGATCTTTTCATGAGCTTTTATGCATTTCCCTAACTTATGATGATATAGAATAAAAATATAATGACATATTATTCTGAACAAAATTTAAAGTGCTTTGCTATAAAATCTGTGATTGTTATTACAACCTATTCCTACTTTTGTTACTGTTAATTTCACATAAGCGCTCATTTGGCATGCTCGCATTTTTCAACTTTATGGTTTATGTTTATTTTTCTGACCCCCGGCACTGTAAATTTCGCTGGCATTTAACTTTCCCAAGTTTGTTATATTAATGGTAAAAGAAGACAAATGTCAGTCACGTATTAACTAGTTGCATATTGATAACCAAAATAAAAAACAAAAAAGGAAATAAACCAAAAATAATAGCCACACATTATAAACTCCTGCTGCGCTTTCCAGCACATATCAGAGGTTGTTGCATTTGATTTATATTTTTTCTTCATTCTTCCAGACCACTGCCTAGTGCCCTGCAACAAGGATCATAGAGGAATTTCCTTATTAAGATTTAAAGCTTTATTTATTTATTTACATATTTCTTTATGTTACTATTGCCTATTAGAACTAAGTTTAAAAATAACCATGCCTTAGGATAATTAAGTCTGATTTTGCTGTTTTGTCTGGAGTAAGTTTAAATTAAAATGATTTCTATTCATCCATAAGTCAGGCATCAATATACGAAGATCCTAGATTTCCAACTGTGGTTTGTTTGGGCCTGACAAACTCTGCAGGCCTCACCTTGACAACTTTCTTGAGATCCCACCCCACCCCCCACACAGGCCTGAGGCTGGCAGCCTGCCTTGGTGTACCCTGGGAGTTTTGCTGGGTGACCTCAGATGCAGCACTAGCACGGAGTTCAAAATCTGTAGCAGTCTGGAGAACAATACTCATTCCTATCTGGTGACTCACTGAGAATCTATGTCATACAACTCCCATACTGCCAGAGGTATTTTTCAGTGGCTCAGCCTAATAGGCAGTTGGCAGGTGGAGACAGATCTTGCCTTGGGCCTTTTGCTTATCTGCCCCAGAGCTTGGTGCTGGTGGAAGCCAGCCTTGGTGTGTACCTTGGCCCCTTCCATGCACACCCAGGCCAAGCAGAGGCAGCCACAAACTGTGAATTTTTTTGTAGCTCCAAACAGGTAGCCCAGAGCCAGTCACAGGCAGCGTCTGACATTGACCTGCACCGGAGTCACTACCAAGAGGCCCAGAACTAATGCACCTTGTGGCGGGCTTCAGACCATGTTAGAACATGACCCCACATTCGCTCCACAGGTGGCATGTCAGAAAGGAGATCTGGGCAGGCACTAGACCCTTCTAAGTCGAATTCTGCTTTGTGTGGTCAGCACAGCAGCTCATACACTGTGGTTGGGGTTGGTCCTCAAGTCAGGCAGCCTGAGGGTTGACTCCATGCATGGAGGGGACAACAGCAATTGATATTTAACTGCAGCGGGAGGGCTCACATGACCCACATAAGGGGCATTTCTGCAGCACCTTGCTTGGATGATCAGGGAG
Source organism: Myotis lucifugus (assembly GCF_000147115.1). Taxonomy (NCBI): domain Eukaryota; kingdom Metazoa; phylum Chordata; class Mammalia; order Chiroptera; family Vespertilionidae; genus Myotis; species Myotis lucifugus. The sequence continues at coordinate 258,075 of NW_005871187.1, forward strand.
ACTGTGCTTCTGAGCTCCTTGGGACACTTACTACATAAGGCCGCTATACCAAGACTGGGAGGTATAGCAGATATATCAGAAACAAATATAGAAAGACAGTCAAAATGGGGAAACAAAGAAAATATGCCCCAAATCAAAGTAAAGCAGAAAAAGAACTAAATGAAATGGAGGCAAGCAATTTATCAGATATAGAGTTAAAAACAATGGCTATAAGGATGCTCAAGGAACTTAGGGGAAGAATGGATAAATTCAGTGAGAACTTAAAGAGATGGTAAGAATAGAAGAAGAGAAAAAACCAAGATGGTGGCATAGGTAATCACCTATACTTGCTGCCTCTCACAACCACATCAAAATTACAACTAGACGGCAGAACAACTACCACCCAGAACTGCGGGAAAGCTGACTGAGTGGAAGTTCCACAACTGAGAGGTGAAGAAAGCTCATTGAGACCTGTCACAGGTGTGGAGGCGCCTAGAGCGCTGGCACTTGGATGTGCTGTTCTTTAAACCAGGAGGGAGATACAAGCTCCCGCTTGCTCTGAACTCCAGTTCTGGGCAAGACTATGGGGGACCCAGACACATATGGGGAGAAAAACACATCTGTCTGGCATTGGGACAGGAACACGAGGGCAGCTTACTCTTAGAGGTGCTCGCAGAGATCATTGTTCCTGAACAGGTGCGCGGGACACGGAGAAACGGGACTTCTCTGGTTCAGGGCAGCCATTCCTGGTGATTCCCAGAGACCCCGCCCCACCCAATTTACAACCCCACTCAAGCTGTGCACATCAGCTTTTGCATATGAATGGCCTGTCCTTTTGCCTAAAACAAATTGCAGCTGGGTCAGAGGGCCCCAGAGATTCCAAAAGAAGGCCCACTACCTGGCAGCAGCAGTGGTCTTATTTCACAGCTGGGCCTTGTCTGGGCACTTCCAAACCCCATACAAAGAGGAGGAATCTGCAGATGTCTCTGTAACTCATGCTGGGCGGCCCCAGACAGTGGCTGACCTTGCACCTCCTTGGAGATCCAAGAGCCAGTGTACCCAGTGGTCAGAGTGAGACCATAACAGATTACAACTCCTCACATCCATAAGAGACACACTCAAGGGGCAGACTCAGTGAGCACCAAAGCCCCACTGAAGCAAGTCCTGCCCCATAAGGGTGTCTCCTGCACAACAGATCTTCCAGTGTAGACACAGCTGGTCATCACAGCGAACTGGCCTGGAAGTCAATTCCTCCCAGTGATACCAACAGCAATCAAGGGTTAACTACAACAAGACTGTGCAAACAGCCCACAAAGGGGTGCACCAAGAGCGTCCACTTCAGATGACTGGGGAGGCTGAGCCACTGGGCCCTATAGAACACCAACCACACAAGGCCACACTACCAACTCAAGGAGACTAAGCAGCTACCCAGTACATAGAAACAAACACAGGGAAGCAGCCAAAATGCAGAGACAAAGAATCAAGTCACAAATGAAAGAAATGGATGAAAGCAGACTATTGGATATAGAGTTCAAACTCACGGTTATAAGGTTACTCAAGAATCTTCTAGAGACCTTCAAGAAATTTAGTGAGACCCTCAAGGATATGAAAGAGGACCAATCAGAAAATAAGCATTCACTGACTGAAATAAAGAATAATATACAGAAATCCAACAGCAGATGAGAGGATCTCAAGAAATAAGTCAAAGATTTGAAATACGAAGAAGCAAAAGGCACCCAACTGGAAAAGCAAAAGAAAAAAGAATAAAAAAATATGAAGATAGTGTAAGGAGCCTCTGGAACAATTTTAAGTGTACCAACATCTGAATTTTGGGGGTGCCAGAAGAAGAGAGAGAGCAAGATATTGAAAACCTATTTGAAGAAATAATGACAGAAAACTTCCCCTACCTGGTGAAAGAAATAGATTTATAAGTCCAGGAAGTGCAGAGAACCCCAAACAAGAGGAATCTAAAGAGGACCACACCAAGACACATCATAATTAAAATGCCAAGGGCAAAAGACAAAGAAAGAATCTTAAAAGCAGCAAGAGAAAAACAGTTACCTAAAAGGAAGTACCCATACGACTGTCAGCTGATTTCTCAACAGAAACTATGCAGGCCAGAAGGGAGTGGCAAGAAATATTCAAAGTGATGAATAGCAAGTACCTACAACCAAGATTACTCTACCCAGCAAAGCTATCATTCAGAATTGAAGGTCAGATAAAGAGCTTCACAGACAAGAAAAAACTAAAGGAGTTCATCACCACCAAACCAGTATTATATGAAATGCTGAAGGGTATTCTGTAAGAAGAGGAAGAAAAAGGTAAAGATAAAAATTATGAGCAACAAAGCGATGATAACAAATACATATCTATCAACAAGTGAATCTAAAAATCAAGTGAATAAAAAATCTGAAGAACAGAATAAACTGGTGAATATAATAGAGTCAGGGGCATAGAAAAGGAGTAGACTGACAATTCTCGGGGGGAAAGGGGGTGTGGGGGATGCGGGAAGAGATTGGACAAAAAATCTTACACCTATGGATGAGGACAATGAGGGGGTAAGGGCATGGGGGTGGGGTGGGAACCGGGTGGAGGGGAGCTATGGGGGGAAAAAGAGGAACAACTATAATAATCTTAACAATGAAGATTTATTTTAAAAAAATAATAGAAGAAGAACCAGTCAGAAATGAAGAACTCACTATCTGAAATGAAGAACACACTAGAAAGGAATAAGATCACATAAAGATGAGGATCAAATCACCAATATGGAAGACAGGGTAGCAGGAAACACCCTATAAGATCAGCCAAAATAAAAACACAATTTAAAAAATGAGGATAGTTTAAGAAATCTCTGGTACTGTAGCAAGTATAACAGCATACACATCAGAGGGGTACAAAAACGAGAAGTGAGAGAGCAAGGGATTGAGAACCTATGAGAAGAATTAATTACTGAAAACTTCCCTATCCTGGTGAAGAAAAAATAAGTGTATTTCTAGAAAGAGTAGAGAATCTCAAACAAGATGAACCCAAAAAGGCCCACATCAAGACACATCATAATTAAAATGGCAATGGATAAAGACAAAGAATCTTAGTAGCAGCAAGAGAAGACAGTTACCTACCAGGGGGCTCCCATTAGACGTTCAGCTGATTTCTCAATTTTAGACCACAAGGGATTGGCATAAAATATCCAAAGTGATGAAAAGCAAGAACCTACAGTCAAGACTACTCTACACAGCAGAGCTATTATTTAAAATTGAAGGGGAAATAAAGAACTTCCCAGGCAAGAAAGAGATAAAGGAGTTCATTACCACCAAACCAGTATTACAAGACATTTTGCAAGAACTTCTTAAAGAAGAAGCAAGAATAAGAAAAAGAGGAACATAGATATGTATAGTAAAATGCCAACAAATATATTTATTAATCACTTGAAATGTAAATGTGTTAAATGCTCCAATCAAAAGACATAGAGTATCTATCGCTTGAGTGGATAAAAAAAGCAAGACCTAAATATATATATGCTGTCCACAAGAGACTCACTTCAGATCAAAAAACACAAAGAATGAAAGTAAAGGGATGTGAAAAAAAAGTCATTGAAATGAAAACAGAGAAAATAACAACAAAAAAACTGGGGTAGCAATACTTATATCAGTCAAAATAGTATTTAGCCCAGCTGGTTGAGCATCAATCTGTGAACCAGAAGGTCACAGTTTGATTCCTGGCAAGGCAATGAGGCTATCCTGCAGAATATCTAAGTACAGTTTCCAGGCTTAATATCTGATCCATTTGCTTCCTTCTCTTTTGTTAATACCTAACTAGCTGTCTACTGTAACAAAAGGAGGCAAGAACATACAATGGGTTAAAGACAGTCTATTCAATAAATGGTGTTGGGGAAACTGGACAGATACATGCAAAAAATAGAACTACATCATCCTCTTGCACTATATACAAGAATAAACTCAAAATAATTAAAGACTTAAATGTAAGACGTGATACCATAAAACTCCTAAAAGAAAACATAGGCAGTAAAATTTCTGACATTCTTCTTAGCAATGTTTTTTTCTGATATATCTCCTGAGGCAAGGGAAACAAAAAATAAACAAATGGATCTACATCAAATTAAAATATTTTTGCACAACAGAGGAAACCATCAACAAAAAGACAACATACTGAGTGAGCGAAGATATTTGCCAATGATGTATCTGATAAGATGTTAATATCCAAAATTTGTAAAGAACTCATATAACTCAACAGCAAAAACAAACCAACAATCCAATTAAAAAGTGGGCAGAGGATCTGAATAGACACTTTTCAAAAGAGAACATACAGACATAGAAAGATGCTCAACATCACTAATCATCAGAGAAATGCAAATTAAAACCACAATAAGATATCACCTGACACCTCTTAAAATGACTATCATCAAACAACACGTGTTGGTGAGGATGCGGAGAAAAGGAAACCCTCATGCACTGTTGGTGGGAATGGAGATTTGTTGCTGCAACTATAGAAAACAGTCTAGAGGTCCTCAAAAAATTAAGAGAGTGAAACTGCCAATTCTGGGTATATATCCGAAGAAACCCAAAAAACTAATTTGAAAGAATATATGCTTCTCTATGATCATTGTAGAATTATTTAAAATAGCCAAGATATGGGAGCATTGTAAGTGCCCATCAATAAATGAATGGATAAAAATCAGTGGTACAGATATACAATGGCATATTACCTGGCCATAAAAAAGAATGAAATCTTAGCATTTGTAACAGCATGGAAGGACCTAGAGAGTATTATGCTAAATAAAATAAGTCAGTTGGAGAAAGACAAATGCCATATGATTTCACTTAAAGAACAAAATAAAAGTACAAAGTTTAAACACACTCATAAACACAGAGAACAGACTGATGGTTGCCAGGGGCTGAGGTGGGATGGAGGACTGGGTGAAAAAGGTGAAGGGATTGAGAAGTATAAATTGGGCTGGCTGGTGTGGCTCAGTGGTTGATCATTATCCTATGAACCACGAGGTTACAGTTTGATTCCTGGTCAGGGCATATGCCTGGGTTGCAGGCTCAGTCTTCAGTGTGGGATGTGGGGAGGCAGCCGATCAATGATTCTCTCTCATCATTGATGTGTCTATCTCTCTCTCCCTCTCTGAAATCAATAAAAATATATTTCTTAAAAAATATAAATTGGTAGTTACAAAATAGTCACAGGGATGTAAATTACAGCATAGGTAATATAGTCAATAATATTGTAATAACTACGTATGGTGCCAGATGGGTACTGCAGATATCATGGGGACCACTTTGTAAAGTACATATGTGATTGTCTAACCACTATGCTATATGCCTGAAATGAATAAAAAATAATATTAAAAATTTTAAAAGATTTTAAAAATCGTATTAAAGATATACATATATATACACACACACACACACACACACACACACACACAACTAGCAATAATGTAATAGATTAAACACTATTATAATTTTATGTTTAAATGGAAGTTACTAATTTAATCTGGGGTGTTTAGGTAATCACTAGCATTTGTTTTGTACCTTGAGTAAGAAAGTGGAATGTCAATCAAGAAAGAGTAAGAGTAGTAAACTGCCTTGAAGATAGATGTAGGACATGGGGCAGAAAAGTATATTAGCATCAGAGTAGTTCAGAAGAAAGCTGGAAACTAAGAGATTTATGTGTAGTGGTGAAAGTTGAGATGTATAATGGTTGGAAAGGAGGTGAATTTATCAAGTTAGAACTGTAGTTTGGGGAAGAATTTATATGACAGGCTAAGGACTTTGGACTTTATTATTTAAGCAATTAGGAGCCATGAACTCTTTGTTCAGAGGAGTGACAAGAATAAGATGAACTTTATTGAGAGATATGATATGCTTTTTTGAAAATATTAAGTATATATACAAAAGTCCATAAACATATACACAGATATCATATTTTTCATCTATTCTGTTTAAGTGCAGTGCTTTTAAATAGGATACAGTGATATTTTTTCAATTTTATTCAAATAGCATCAATATTTAAATAGTCTTTAATTTACATGAATGGTTAAACAAGGATGTTATAGTTGAATTAACAATTTGCAATAAGTTTAGCAGAAATGCTTTTGTTCCTTTGAAAAACATCTACTAGTTAAATAAATGTATTCAACTGTGAAAATAATGTGATAAAAATATCTTAATATACACTATGGTTCATGGATTTTGAAAAATAATTGGTTTTAGATAAAAGCTATTAGAATTAGAAAAATGCCTAATTTAGAATAAAATTTGTTCATTTCTATGCAATTGCTTCGGTTATAATAGAATGTATTGGTGATGAAAACAACAATATGATTTGGGGGACATAATAATGCTTATATTTTAGGGAAAATCAAATGGATCAGATTCATGAATTTAATGGATTAGTAATTAAAAATAAGCATCCAAGATGGGAATAATATTCAAATATGTGTTTTCTTTTAACTACAAACATGTAGCATAGTGTTGCATATTTTTGGAGGTGGTTTCATGAACTTACCTCACTTGATTCCCAGAGTAATCCCTCAGGATAGGCTAAGCAAGTGGTGACATTTTAGTGACTTGCCCTAGATTTCAAGTCTGGAATTGGGACCCAGTTGTGTTTCTCTTCTTCATATCTTCTTTACTGAGAATAGGTTCTTATTAGACTTATTTTTTTAGCACAAATATATCAATCATTTTATTTAGTCAAGGCATTCAGGAATTCATTCAAGTGAGTAAATATAAATGGTATGTCAGATATTTCTCACTGTCATAATACTTAGATACTAGTAGACTATGCATTTAAACCTACATTTCTTATATGGCAGACTTTACTTCCCTTGCTGAAATACTTAATCAGATAATGATTTTAAGAATATTTCAAAAGCACTGTAGTTCTCAATTTAGAAATTTCATTAGGAGGAATGTCCTGTGGATGGTATGAAAATTATAGTTACAATTGTATTTGTTGTACATACATGTGCAGTGCTATACTTAATTAGATATCACTATATCCTGTATTTATTGCAAGCAGAATGTCTGCATTTAACAATATCCTTCAAACAACATATATTAACTCTATTTTCTGGTAAGACAGATAATTGATTCAGAGAAATGTGTAGAGGAAACCATTGGCATATTTTTTCATCCAAATGTTTCATTCTGTTTTTTAATCCAGTGTTCTCCTCGACAAATTATTTTTTTGCGGGGGGGTGGGGGGGTCGATCCATACAAATGGGTCAATGTCATTGACCATAAGACAATGTGGGAACAAAGTGAGATAGACTGAGAGATTATGTAAATTTCACCAGAAGAAAAAGGAGGAAAGCAAAAATGATTATAAAATGATGGTTATATCACCGAATATATGAAAAAAATCTCTAAGATAGAATATATTTTATTTACCTATACACTATTCCATGGATTTAATTATGCACAGATCATAGGGAAATTCTTTTTCTACGGAATTTGAATAGTCCTATCTAATAAAGAGGGAATATGCTAATTGACCCTCATGCCGTCGCAAAAGATTGCGGCGCCCACAGCCAATAAGGAGGGAATATGCTAATTGACTGCCACATTCTCAAAGATGGTAGCGCCTACAACCACAAGATGGTGGGCCCAGTCCCCTCAGCCCCACCAGGGCGGCCTGCTCCATGCGCCTGCCTCTGTAGTCCGCCAATTCCCTTAGCCCCCCAGCCGCCCAGGGCCTCCCGAGGCTCAGGTAACCAGGACCAGCGAGGCTTACGCTGCCGGCAGTGGCAGCAGCAGAGGTGTGATGGGGTGTCGCCTTCCCTTGATCGCGGGTCACCTCCCGCCCCTGAGGGCTCCCAGACTGTGAGAGGGGCAGGCCGGGCTGATGACTCCCCTTCCAGTGCATGAATTTTCATGCACCGGGCCTCTAATTTTAAAATAAAATTAAGAATAGCATACAATAGGTAATACAATTTTGTAATGTCTGTGTATCTACTTAAAGATAATTAATTTCTTCATATTTGAAGTTGCTAAAAATCCCTGTACTCTTAATGAATTGATATTAGAAATACCTAACCAAAACTTTTGATTACATCAGTTTTTGAAAATATAACATCACTATCAATATAATTAATATAATGAGAAATGGTCTTTAAAATGAAATTTTATTATTTTCAGGAATACTGTTCACTTAACCTTAGTAATAAGAATTGCCTTACTTTTAAATACTAATTCTTTTTTTTACATAAGAAAAACAATGTATAATTTAATTATTTTAAGGTTGAAACCTGTATAAGCTGAAGGTAAAAGGTTAGTTCCATATTAAGAACAGGCAGGAAGTCCTAGCTGGTTTGGCTAAGTGGATAGAGTGTCGGCCTGCGGACTGAAGGGTCCCAGGTTCAATTCTAGTGGAGGGCACATGCCCTGGTTGTGGGCTCAATCCCCAGTAGGAGTCCTGCAAGAGGCAGCTGATCAATGATTCTCTCTCATTATTGATGTTTCTATCTCCCTCTCCCTTCCTCTCTGAATTCAATAAAAATATGTGAAAAAACAAAAACAGGAAAAGAAGGAGATTACATTTTAAAAATCAATATACCATTAAACTAAAAGGCAATAATTTCTCAGGAATTACAGTTATTACATATTTTTTCTCAGTGAAAAAATATCTACATTTTAAGATGCAGTTTGTTTGATACACCAGGGTTCTGTTAGAAAATGAGCAATTCTCTGTACCTCATTTAACCTTTTGAGTACCTGAGAGAGAAATAAAGGGTTCCTTCTGTACGTAATTAATTAAGAAGCATCTGTGGGACCGGATATACACACTTAACCATTCATGGCGTCAATATATCAAGAGAGTTGGATTTTTTAATCTTAAAAAATATTTACTAATGGATTGATTGATGAATGTTTAGGCCTATAAGCTAGATTAGAAGAGATGGTTTTCCATTATGCACATGAAGTTATCCCTGAACAAGCAGGTATTAACCTTGGAGAGCGACACTTTTGACAAAGTAGGCCACGTAAGCCATTATAATCAGAGCAGTACAAGTCCGATGTCTGCTTTATTTCCTTGAGGTAACCAGAATTAATTTTCACGTACGTAGACAAGAACTCTAGAGGCCTAAAGAGCTGAAGTCTTTAAGGTAGGCTCCCCTGCACCACAGGGGCCAGCCGGGTGTCAGGGGGATAAAACCAGCTCTCTGCTATAACATTTTCTTGGTCTGACTTTGTGGCAGAATAATTGCTAGTAATGCTGTTCTCTGAGGAAGGAGAGCTATAGTCCTGAATTGTTTTAATGGAAAATATTAACCAACTGATCCATGAATTCTGTCTAAATACAATGGGTCACTTTCCTTTCATCTTTTATGCACTTATTTTTTTTCATTTACTTTATTCCATGCCTCATATTCATAGCTTGCTAAAATTTTCTCTATGTCTTTAATAGGAAGTGTTTTTCAGGGACTAAAAGTTTTCCACAAGAGATACTAATGGCTTCACACTAGTCACCGACTTGATTTTTTTCTGCTTCTCTGCTGTCTTTAGTTTCACAGTCCAGAGACCATCTGTCTAGACAGGTGTTATCTCACTGGTATCTAAAAGTAGAAACTGCGCATCATTATTTTTGAAATCTATTTAGAAAATGCAACTCTAGTGATAACGCAGTACTGGCCTAAGCTGTGCACTTTTACAAATCTCTTACTTAGAACAGATGGACTGCAAAATGGCTTATTTTACATTGACCAGCTGTGAATTTAAGTAGTGTGTAAGAATTGTGGTGTCACACAGAACCATCAAGAAATTTAACAGATACATTATATCAAGAGGAGTTCACAGTAAGTCATTTAACTAGTGAATTTATTCTTAAAAAAACCCTCTCTATCTACAATGCAGATAAAGACAAATGTGGGAATAATCTAAAAGATGACACTATCAAACTGAATTCTGCTAAAAAGCATTTTAAAGTCTACACACTTATAGACCTTGACTATTTTTCACAACTTTTAGTATGAAAATCAGTCATAATTCTCTTTATTCCAAATGAAAAATGCCTGAGTACTAATTGCAGTATGGGTATTTTCTATTGTGTAGCACTGAAGAACTGACTTTTATGATGATTAATAATTTAAAGATACTATTACAAAAGAATATTTAATTCCATCACGGAGTCTCACCCCCTCTCCCCTCTGGGGGACACACACACACACACACACACACACACACACACAGCAACTTACAGAGTCACTCACTGTCTTAGAGTTGCAGTTTGTACAGTGGCTCCAACACTTCTTAGCTGTGCTACCTTGGAAAAATTATTTAATATCTTGATTCCTCAGTGTTTGTTGTTTTCCTGTGTAAATTAGGGATAATAATGGTCTCTAAATAAAAAGGTTATTGTGAAGATAAATTACATGATGCATATAAATAACTTAGAAACAACCTAACATTTAATAAGCGGACAATGTGCAGGGCCTCTCTGCGGGCAGCAACCAATGGCGGAGCCCAGGCCGGGTGGGCAGGGCCTCTCTGCGGGCAGCAATCAATGGCGGAGCCCAGGCCCGGTGGGCAGGGCCTCCCTGTGCCTCTATTGCCTCAAAGAGGGAGGCCCAGGCTACCCTACTGTGGGTGCTGCGGTGGGTGGGCAGAGCCTCCCTCTGCAGGACATTGATCTGGGGCTCCGTGATCCATTGCCCTACAGAGTGAGGCCCAGGCCAGCGGCCAGGTACACTGTGGTGGATGGGCTGGGATTGCCAGCTATCGCCCTGCAGAGGGAGGCCCAGGCCAGCCGAGCGATCGCACCCCATGCCTTCACCTGCAGAGGGAGGTGACGGGTGGCGAAGTGGGGGGGCTCCACACAGATGACAAGCAGTGGCTCTGCGGGGGTCGGGGGGACCGGTGGTGTGCACATCTGCTGCCTCAGGAGAGGGAAGCCCTAGAGCCTCTCCCCCCACAATTCTCCTAC
>NW_005871187.1:269103-364674 GCF_000147115.1 Myotis lucifugus
CCCCTTTCTTCAACCCACGCTTGTCCGTTAACAGCTGGGGAAAGGACAGCCAGGGAGAGGGAGACTCCACCCCCCACAGAATCAGCCCAGAATTCGACCGTTGGTCCAAACGACTTTTCAAGGGGCCTGCACAGCCAGGCATCTTCTTTCCTCTGCCATCTCAGGCCGTGACAGTAGGAGAGGTGGGGACTATGTCTAAAGAACCCCTGTTGATACAACGTAGCTTCTGCACCCAAAAGGATGCCCAGCGTTATCGGACAGAAAAATGTCTTTCAGAGCCAGCGTGCATCTGATCCCTGAAAGAAAGGCGGTGCCTGCGACAGGATGTATCTGAGCACCAGCTACTGGAAACACATCGCTCTGATGCCGAAAATACTGGCGTCATCGACAGAAAATGTCTAAAGACCAACATGCCTTTGAAGTTGAAAGAAGCTAGCGTCCTTGACAGAATATGTCTAGAGAACAGTCATCAACAAGTACTACCAATACTGGTAGAAACTGCCTTCACAGTGAAAATGAAGTAAATGAGGATGCAATTATCGAACATAGTTGTGGTGGAATGACTGTTACATGTCCATTTTGCCTATCACTAAATTTCTCTGATGAAAAACCATCTGATGGAAAATTTACTCGATGTTGTAGCAAAGGTAAAGTTTGTCCAAATGATACACATTTTCAAGAATACCTGACATATTTTTTTAAAAAAAATGAATGATAAATGAAGATTCTGACAGTAAAAATTTCATGGAAAATATTCATTGGATAAATAGTTCTTTTGCTTTTGCTTCAATGGGTGCAAATATTGCATCACCATCAGGATATGGGCCATACTGTTTTAGAATACACGGACAAGTTTATCACCGTACTGGAACACTTCCTTCAGATGGTGTTTCTCGGAAGTTTGCTCAACTCTATATTTTGGATACAGCCGAAGCCACAAGTAAAAGATTAGCAATGCCAGAAAACCAAGGTTGCTCAGAAAGACTCATGATCAACATCAACAACCTCATGCATGAAATCAATGAGTTAACATAATCATACAAGATGCTACATAAGGTAGAAAAGGAACCCCAATCTGAAGCAGCAGCAAAAGGTATTGCTCCCACAGAGGTAACAATGGCGATTAAATACGATCGTAATAGTGATCCGGGTAGATATAATTCTCCCCGTGTAACTGAGGTTGCCATCATATTCAGAAACGAAGATGGAGAACCTCCTTTTGAAAGGAACTTGCTCATTCATTGTAAACCAGATCCCAGTAATCTGAATGCCATTAAAATGAAACAAATCAATATCCTGTTTCCTACATTAGATGCAATGACATATACTATTCTTTTTCCATATGGTGAAAAAAGCTGGGGAATGGATATTGCATTAAGACTCAGAGACCACAGTATAATTGACAATGATACTAGACGAAATGTAAGGACATGAGTCACACAAATGCAGTATTATGGATTTCACCTCTCCGTCCGGGACACATTCAATCCAATTTTAAATGCAGGAAAATTAACTCAACAGTATATTGTCGATTCATATTAAAAAATGGAAGCCAATTGGATAAATTTCATTAAAGCAAACCAATCTAAGTTGAGAGTTGAAAAATATAGTAGTTTGATGGATTATCTCACATCTAAATTTGAAAATGACAATGTGCCGATTGGTAAAATGATAATACTTCCATCATCTTCCGAGGGTAGTCCCAGAAATATGCAGCAGTGATATCAGGATGCTATGGCAATTGTAATGAGGTATGGCAAGCCTGATTTATTTATAACCATGACATGCAACCCCAAATGGGCTGATATTACAAACAATTTACAACGCCGGCAAAAAATTGAAAACAGACCTGACTTGGTAGCCAGAGTTTTTAATATTAAGCTGAATACTCTTTTAAATGATATATGTAAATTCCAGTTTTTTGGCAGAGTAATAGCTAAAATTCATGTAATTGAATTTCAGAAACATGGATTGCCTCACACTCACATATTATTGATATTAAGATAGTGAATCCAAATTACGAACAGAAGATTACATTGACTGTATAGTTAAGGCAGAAATTCCTGATGAAGATCAGTGTCCTCGACTTTTTCAAATTGTAAAATCAAATATGGTATATGGACCATGTGGATTACAAAATCCAAATAGTCCATGTATGAAAAATGTTCAAAGGGATATCTGAAAGAATTTCAAAATGCAGCCATTGGAAATATTGATGGCTATCCCAAATACAAACAAAGATCTGGTGGCACCATGTCTATTGGAAATAAAGTTGTCGATAACAGTTGGATTGTTTCTTATAACCCGTATTTGTGTCTTAAGTATAAACATTGAAGTCTGTGTATCGATTAAAAGTGTCAAATATTAATTTAAATACATCTATAAAGGGCACGATTGTGCAAATATTCAAATTTCTGAAAAAAATATTATCAATCATGATTAAGTACAGGACTTTGTTGATTCCAGGTATGTGAGCACTCCTGAGGCTGTTTGGAGACTTTTTGCAATGTGAATGCATGACCAATCTCATGCAATCACAAGATTAGCTATTCAAATGAACAGAATTTGTATTTTCATACTGATGATTTTGCTGAAGTTATAGATAGGGCTAAAAAGCATAACTTGACTTTGATGGCTTTGTTCTTATTGAATAGAGAAGATTCTTACGCATGTAATTATTATTATTGGGAGATTCCACAGCATTATGTGTTTAATAATTCTTTGTGGACAAACCGCCAAAAGGGTGGGAATAAAGTATTAGGTAGACTGTTCACTGTGAGCTTTAGAGAACCAGAACAATATTACCTTAGACTTTTGCTTTTGCATGTAAAAGGTGCGATAAGTTTTGATGATCTGTGAACTATAGTAGGAGGTGTAATTTATGATACATTTTGTGAAGCTGCTAAATATCAAGGATTATCAATCAACGACACTCGCTGAAAAGATACAATTGATGATGTGATCCTTAATATGCCCAAACAACTATGGCAACTTTTTGAATATATATGTGTGTTTGGATGTCCTTCTGATGCAGACAAATTATGGGATGAGAATAAATCTCATTTTACTCAAGATTTTTGTTGGAAATTACACTGAAGAGAAGGTGCCTGTGTAAACTGTGAAACGCATGCCCTTAACAAAATTCAAGAGGTATTCACATTGCATGGAATGAAATGTTAACATTTCAAACTTCTGGACTATCCTTTATTAACGAATATAAATACATGTGATGAATCCTATGAGTGACAACAGGCAGAGGTTTTGAGGTCTTGATAAATTCTCTGAATGATGAACAGTTGGCAGCCTTTCAGACTATTACTTCAGCCATTGAAGATCAAACTGTACAGTCCAAATGCTTTTTCTTGGATGGTCCAGGTAGTAGTGGAAAATATCTATATATATAAAAAGGGAGTGACCGTGACGACTGAAATGACCGTTCGACGGGTCACCATGTGGTGCTAGCATAGATGCATAGACACAGGTAAAGTCTATGAGTGAACTAAAAATGAACAAGACAAATGCTTGCCTTCATGGAGCTCACACTGTAATAAGGTTAGGTCAGGGATGAGAATTCAAAATGCCACCAGCACAGTCCTGAGGTACCGCTTCTTAGAGTGGCCAGAGATACACCCAGTAGTGACTGGGCATGTGACTGAAGGGCTGGCACTGACGTGAAGGTGGGGCAGTTCTGGATGTCCCAGAGGAGCTAATGGTTGCCTAGGAGACGAAACTTTTGATGCTGACTGGCATAGAAACCGACCAATCAGAACCTAATCTGGGTGAATTGCGAGGAGCTAATGGCTGCCTAGGAGGCAGAGTTTTTGACGCTGACTGGCATAGAAACCGACCAATCAAAACCTAATCTGGGTGAAATGTGAAGGCAGAACCTAAGATGGGGGCTGAGGAGGGGTTTAAAGGGCAACGGCTGTTTGGTATAAGGTGTAAGAAAGCGGTTCAATTTTTTAATAACCGGTTTGGCAGTATGGTGCATATGGCTGGCTATCAGTCCAGATATAGGGGTTATGTATTTTTGTCTGCCAACAGCATCTCCTCCTGCTGAAAAAGGCTTTCACCCCCCATTTCAGCAATCCTATCCTATATAATCTATCTATACTCATAAAAGGGTAATATGCTAATTAGACTGGGTTGACCAGACTTTCTTCCGGACTAAGCCATGGTGGTGGGGGCTGAGGCAGAGGCCGTTAGGGATGATCAGGCAGGCAGGCAAGCAGTTAGGGACGATCAGGCAGGCAGGCGAGTGGTTAGGGGCGATCAGGCAGGCGAGCAGTTAGGGCCAATGAGGCAGGCAGGCGAGTGGTTAGGGGCAGTGAGGCAGGCAAGCAGAGTGGTTGGGGCGATCAGGCAGGCAGGCAAGTGGTTAGGAGCCAGTGGTCCCGGATTGTGAGAGGATGCGGGCCAGGCTGAGGGACCCCTGCCCCCGTGCATGATTTTTGTGTACCAGGCCTTTAGTCTATAATATAAAAGCCTAAGTGACCGTTACTACTGAATGACCAGAATGACTGGAACAACCTGTCAACCAGTCGCTATGACATGCACTGACCACCAGGGGGTAGACGCTCAATGCAGAAGCAGCCCCCTGGTGATCAGTGCGCTCCCACAGCCAACCTCCCCTGGCCCCTCCCCCCCGGCTGGCCGACCAACCTTCCACAGTCCCTCCCCCCAGACCCCGATCAGGGGGGGCAAGCCGGCTAACCTCCTGTGGTCCCTAACCCCTGCCGGCCAGCCCCCTCCCCCTATAGGCCCTGATTGGGGGGGGTGACCGGCCAGCTTCTCGGGGTTCCTCAACTTGGCTGGCCGGCCCCCAGATAGTCCTTGATTGCTGGCCAGGCTGAGGGGCCCCATCTGTACATGAATTCATGCACTGGGCCTCTAGTAAAATTATAAAATTCAACTGGAGAACAAAAATGTCACCTTAGAAGATATCTACCAAAATGCTATCTGTTATGGAATAAATGGTAGCTATAAATACTTCCAATTTTTATTATCCATGACCTCTTATAACTCATAAAATTATATAGATTTTTGTTATGTGTGCTATGCTAGGAGTACTAGAAAATGATGTCCCTAGGATATTGAAGAACAATAACAGAAATACAGGGTGGGACAAAAATAGGTTTACAGTTATTGTATTATTTTTCCATATGAGCAACTCTAAACCTACTTTTTCCCTACCCTGTATGTTACAACCTTGTTTAATAGAACTGAAATTGGTACAGAAAGATAATGGAATATATACACTGAGTGGCCAGGTTATTATGATGGGCCAGATTATTATCACCACCCCATCAGTACAGTGAAGTGAATTAGTTATGCAAATAATAATAATAATAAAACCTTGAGAGTATTTGCTTAGGAAGTTTTCAATATTCAGTATTTTTGGAAGTGTCAATGAAGTATTGATGGGGTGGTCATAATAATCTGGCTGGTCATAATAATCTGGCCACTCAGTGTATATTCCATATCCTCTTACACACACACACACACACACACACACACACACACACACACACAAGTAGCTCTCCATTGAAGTGTATTTATGATATAAACAGATTTAGACAAAATTAAAATTACTTGTTTGAGCATATTTTATTATTTCACTAGAAAATATATGTGTATGCTCCAGTGTTCTTGGTATTGCCTTTTAAAATTATATATTTCATCTTTGTTTCAATTCAGTCTTTATGAAGTTGATAAATAATTATGCTTAGTTATTTCGCCATGTCTGAAAGGTTTTAAGGAACTTGGTTTATGAATTTCCATGAAATGTATTATATTTACTAATAAACATTAAGAGTTGTGATCAGCTTAGAGCTTACATTGCAGAAAGAATCCAGGACAAGATTGGTCTTAGAAAAATCAGTGTCTTGATTTCTATCTGGAGATAAAGGAATTGGATTGCATTTAACAGAATGGGAGTGTGCTTTGTTTTCTGCTACTTATACTTCTTTTTAAAATGTTCAAATTCCTTATAATTTAAAATTATAAAAGTAATTCTTTAGTTGTAATGGCTTTATAGTAGATTATTTGCAAAGGAGATTAAAATAAGCTAGAATTTTTTATTTCATTTTTATTAGCAAACTGCCTCTAATACAGCTATAATGCTAAAATCATACTTTGAAATTATAAGTTGGCTTAGATCTGATTCAGATCCTAAAAACACTGGCGCTGTAACAAAATAGGATGCTGTAACAAAATAGGATGCTGTCTTCAGTGATTTTTATTGACACAGTATAAGAAGGTGTACAATCGGTATGGATTCAGGTACTTAGGAGGAAAGTAAGTCCTTTTAAGGTTGGACCTTAAAATGTCTATAACGTAAGTATAGATTTGGGAGGAGATATTAGAAATGTGATAAATGTTATTTTGCCTTTAAAAAAACTATATCTGGTCCAGCTGGCATGGCTCAGTGTTTGAGTGTTGACCTATGAACCAGGAGGCAAGGGAGGTAAGTTAGGGGTGACCAGGCCGGCAGGGGAGGGCAGTTGTGGGAGTCCTGGCCGGCAGGGGAGGGCAGTTGGGGGGGACCAGGCCGGCAGGGGAGGGCAGTTAAGGGCAATAGGGCCAGCAGGAGAGCAGTTAGGCATCAATCAGGCTGCCAGGGGAGTGGTTAGGGGGTGATCAGGCTGGCAGGCAGAAGCAGTTAGGGGCAATCAGGCAGGCAGGCAAGCGAGCAGTTGGGAGCCAGCAGTCCTGGATTGTGAGAGGGATGTCTGACTGCCCACTGGGATCAGGCCTAAACGGGCAGTCGGACATCCCTCGCGGGGTCCCAGATTGGAGAGGGTGCAGGCTGGGCTGAGGGACACACACACCCCCATGCACAAATTTCGTGCACCGGGCCTCTGGTATGTGTATGTGTATATATATGTGTGTGTGTGTGTGTGTGTGTGTGTGTGTGTATAAATTGTATATATGTATATATATATATATATAATTATATATGTAATTTTTGGTAAATTGTTTTATTTTAAGCAAATTTATTTTGATTAGTGATTTCTCACTTGTATAGGGTGTCCCAAATTCACGCAAGATTTGAATTTTGCGTGAGCATTAACAACAACAAAAAATAAAAGCCTAATTTTACTTGGTATATTGAATCAGATTCTAATATCTGTTGCCCTTTGATTTCAATCCCTTCAATTTGATAAGCATTACCAAGTACCAATTATGGCCCAGGAGCAGGGACAATGAAGACCAATGAAGACCACGACTTTGCGTATGTGCCAGCAAAGCCGTGGAGGCCATTTACCCAATGTGCTATTCAATACATAACCCTATACTGTATACTTTATGAATCAATAAAAAATTTACAATTTTTAATTATAAACCTGTCTTTTCTATCAAAATTACTTCTTGCATGAATTTTGGGACGCCCTATATATAACTCTTTGCAGTTTACACACTATGCCCAGGCACATTTCCCACCTGCTGCTTTCTATATCCCTATGGGATAAATATTATTATACTAATTTTACAGAAAAGGAAACTAAAATGAAGGGGCCTTCCAAAGTCATACACAAGGACAGAGTCAAAATTTTCAGTTGCTTCTTTACACCAGATATGTAATTATGCACATGTATCCCGTTTCATTACTCTTGTTTTTAAAATAAGCAAAATGTGTCTGAAGAATACCAAGTGGTTACAGATAGTTGTAGATCATGTTGGAAGGAGAGGTAATAGAACCATCAACATTTAAATTATCAGTTTACTTCCGAGCTGCTGCTGGATATTGCTTCCTTAGGTATAACAGCTTTGTTTATATGCAACAGAAATAAGAATGGCCATAAACAATTCCTTTTGTTTTTCAGTTATAGCATAACTCCCGTATAAATGTGAACATACCGAATTATTCTATTAATTCTTAGGCTCATTCCTAAACTAATTTATTTTAATAAATCCAAATAATATTTATTGTAGTAAGTGCTAGATATTTAATGATGAGAAAAATAATCTGGCTCTTGTCCTCCCAGAGTTCATAACCTAATGAACACAAGCTAGTAAGCAAATACTTGAGTAGATCCGCAAATGTATGCAGTGGTGGAATAACATAGAATGAGATGGGGATACCAAAGAGAAGAACCTCACCCAGAAGGGGCAGTCTTCCTTTTTCAAGGAAGTAACTTTCTGTTTTTTAACTATGTATCTAATATGTATAATTTTTAAAGTTTTTCATTTTATTTTTTATGGAATTTTTTAATGTCGACCTTATTGCAGATTTTCCCCATTTCCCCTTTCTTTGCCCACCTCCCGCTACCCCCACCCCTCCTCTTTTGGTCTTCATCACATTATTGTCTGTGTTCATGGGTTATGCATATATGTTCTTTAGCTAATCCCTTTAACTTCCTTATCCAGTCACCCCACGCACCTTCCCTTCTGGCTCCCACCAGTCTGTTCCATGCATCCGTGCTTCTGGTTCCATTTTGTTAGTCATTTTATTTTGTTCTTTAGATTCCCCATGTTAGTGAGGTCATGTGGTATTTGTCTTTGTCTGACAGGCTTATTTCACTTAGCATAATACTATCTAGGTGCATCCATGCTGTGTCAAAGAGTAAGAATTTCTTCTTTTTTGCAGTCTTGTTGTATACCATTGTGTAAATGTACCAAAGCTTTTTTATCCACTTATCTGCTGATGGGCACTTGGGCTGTTTCCTGATCTTGGCAATTGTAAATAATGCTGCTATGAACATAGGTGGGCATCTATTTTTTCTGATAGGTGTTTCAGGATTCCTAGGATATATTCCCAAAAGTGGGATCTCTGGGACAAAAGGCAGTTACATTTTTAATTTTTGAGGAAGCTCTGTACAGTTTTCCACAGTGGCTGCACCAGTCTGCATTCCCACCAGCAGTGCGCTAGAATTCCAAGGAAGTAACTTTTAGTTGGAACCTAAGGAAAGTAGTCTCCTAAATAATGCAATATGAATGGGGTTTTCAAGAAGAAAGGCAGTAAATACTCAAGTATTGAAGCAGAGGGAACAGCCTGTCTGAAAACAAAAAGTGCATAATTTTTAATTGAAAACAGTGTTAAGTGGCTGCTTGTGGATTGGGGAGTGGTGAAGAGCAGTAATGAGAGGTCAATTCAGATGACGGATTTAGTGTTAAAATTTTGCTTTTTCAAAGCGTGTTGTATGATATTAAGTAACGATTCCTATTGGAAATATCGAAAGCGGTGTTGGCCTTGAGGTGCAAAACGATGGAAGAACCTCATAATGCTGTAGTACATTTGCAATTATTGGGCTTTAATGATTCAAAAATAGTCTGTAATTTAGCCTTTGAGACTATCTTTAATAGCACAACTTTGGTAAGGGAAAATATCTCTTCTTATCCTTTGTTTACTGTTTAGTAGTGAATTAGTAAAAGAGTTTTGATAAAGGGAGAAATGATGTTTTTTATTATTGAAGTTTTGCCCCCTACTGGCAATGGTTTCTGATTACTATAACCTTTAATCTCTCTGCTTTCCACTTTAGGAATATTTTAGAAATAGAAACCAAGAATAATAGGATGGTGTGAAACAGAGTCCCCATGTGATCTATGATGGACCTATAGCATGACTGAGAAATCAATCTTTATTTTCATTTTTTATAAGTAACTAAGGGTTTAGCTCGTAACTACAGTATACATCCTTACTAATGTAGATGTTTCCAAGAAATAGTATAATTTATCTAGATTTTCATAGGTAGTATCAACAAAATTAAAGAGAGAATGTATCTGTCCAGAACCAGCTACATAATATTTAAGACCCAGTTTAAAATGAAAAACAAATGCCCCTTATTAAAATATTGTTTACAATTTCAAGAAGTTGATACCGGATATTTTTTTAGAGCATGAGTCCTATACATGTGTCTCTATGCAGTTGCACAGATCAGACACCCATGAAGTCTGTCCTGTGTCTATAAGAAATTGATTCTTTGTCTATAAGAAGAATGTGTGAAAACGTGTTTTTATTTATTTATTTCCACTGAGATGTTATGAGTTTAGGAGTTGGTTAGCCAAGAAACTTAGAAAAGGGCCAATTCCTGTCCTAATTTTGCTTTCTTTTAAAAGGGAGCATATTTGAAGGATATTTCCCAACAACACGGGTGGTGATATTATTGACTAAAATTTTTTTGTTGTTGAGATGAAATGGCATTTTCTTAAGGAATATAGAAAGTTAGGAAGAGTTATTGGGGTATATAACAATGATCTGGAATTCAGTAATGCCATCAGGAGCTTCTTTTGGTATCAGAAATCTGCTTATTGAATGATGGCCTCTTTTTAAACAACTGATTATAATTATTTTGTATATTTAATTAATTTAAAATTACAGTTGGTAAAATCCCACATGATTTTAGATAAAAGAGTGTAAGTGCAATAGCCTGATTTCTTTTAATATACTTAATGAAAATTTTATGAATCATTGTGTGTCCTAATAAGACTTTTACTCCTGTTACTGACAGCCTTGAATTAGCATGATCCTCGGTCTCCACTCAGCAATCATGTTCAAAAAACTTTATCACCAAAATTATACAGCTGTTCAGTTTACTGAGCGTATTACTATGCATACTCCTTATATTTCTTTTAAGGGTAGCCCTTAATTTGACTTTCTTTCACAAAGAAATAATCAATTTTTTTCTAATAACATATATTAACATTCTTCCTGAGAATTACAATTTAATAAAATGTAAAATACTTTAATAAAAACAGTACTAAGTGGAGCAGAGCCTATAAGTAATGTTGAACAAAATAGAAAAGATGTCACAACAAAGATTTAAACATCTCACTGAATTTTATGCTTTGTCTTTGGTCATTATAATCTAATTATTTTAACTAAATATTTATTAAATATCTGTTTTTCCTAATATCTCTAGTGGAAACATTACAGATTTTAACAGAAAAATATATGAGGCACTTCTGACCTCAGAAATACTTATATAACAACCTGAAATATTTTTATAGGCAATGAATTGATTTCCATAAATAGAAGTAGCAGGATATTAATATCACAAGTCATAATTCTAATTGAAAGTGTCAATACATGAGTTTATAAAAATAAAATTTGTTTAAATAACAATTTTTAATTTTAAAAAGAATTAACCAACCAAGAAGGCTAGATTCTGACTGCACAGGTTTCTTTTGTTGGCTCAATTATTGACTAAGATATTTATAGAGATAATGCATTTGCCACTTGCTTGAAAGCCTTAAAATCCATGAATAGTATTAAATTTTGAGGGAGATAGTTAACCAAATTATATTTAAGTGTTCTTCAGGGATCTCAACCCAAAGATAATTTCAATATTGTAAAAGCAATATTGAAGTTACAGCACTGACTTGTGCTAGCTCATTTTACTCTTAATGCTAAATACAGTGCCTTACCAATGTTCAGCAGATAATCACCCAAATTTTATCTGACATTGATTTCTAAGTCAGGCATAAGAAACTTCTGCTGATTGTGCATTCTATTTGTTACTCATTTTTCAATTTGTAATTTGAAGAGCATTACACGAGAACTCACAGTGATGTGAGATTTACAAATATCATTCATACATCTTTTGTACATGCCAGTGCTGAAGCCAAATCTCAAATTTGCCTCAAGCTATATATATAAAAGCCTAAGCAACCATTATGACGGGTCGACTGAACATCTGGTTGACCATTTGCTATGCAGGAGCTGCCCCCTGGTGGTCAGTGTGCTCCCACAGCCAACCTCCCACGGTCCGTCCCCCTGGCTAGCCAACGTCGCGCAGTCCTTCCCCCCAGCTGGCCAACCTCCCACGGTCCCTCCCCCCGGACTGGGTGAGACAGCCCGATCGGCCCCAATTGCTGGCCCGGTCAAGGGACCCCACCTGTGCACGAATTCGTGCACTGGGCCTGTAGTCCTATATAATAAAAGCCTAATATGCTAAGTGTCCTGTCGTCTGGTCATCTGTTCAACCAATCAAAGCGTAATATGCTACTGATATCCTAAAGCCGCTCAGCTACTTGCTATGATGTGCACTGACCACCAGGGGGCAGACACGCTGACTGGTAGGTTAGCTTGCTGCTGGGGTCTGACTGATCAGAACTGAGGGAGATGGGCCAGACACACCCTGGGGCCCTCCCATGGTCCCTCCCCAGCTGGCCAACATCCTGTGTCCCTCCATGGCCCTGATCATGTACCATTGGGCTCCCTCAACCTGGCCAGTGAACTCTCGCAGTCCAGGACCCCTCAGGGGATGTCAGAGAGCTGGTTTCGGTCCAATCTCGCAGGCCAGGCTGAAGGACCCCACTGGTGCATGAATTTGTGCACCCAGCCTCTAGTAGTGATATAATAGGCAGACATATTAGTAGATATTCTCACATTCCACTAATGTAAGACTGTATAAAAGGAAGACTGTCATTATTCTTATTTTATAAGGGAAAGAATCTATATTAACTAAATTATAATCTAAATTACTTTTTCCTAATACACCCAGCATACAGAAACATTGTATCATCAAACCGACAAAACTGTATATTTTTCAGGTAACAGGTATACCTTGTATGTGGTCATACCTGTCAGCTACCATTGTCTTTCATGGTAGAAACAGGGATGAATATCCTCATACATCTGTCACCACTGAATTTATCTAAATTCTTCTTTAGTTTATTTTTGAAAACTATGCCCCCTATATTTTTATGGGTTGCCTTGAAATCAGGACCTGAGGCAACATATTGAGTGCAGGGAGTTTATTTTACTGGTAACTATAGAGAGCTGTAAGGCAGGGAAGAATGGAAAACAATAGAGGATTTAACTGCCTTTGTTACCATGGTAGATACCTGATATGCAGTCATGCTGGGAACACCTGGAAGAAATTTTTTAAAATGCAGTCAGAATTGTTCATGTGAAAGGATGTGGCTGAAACATTTCTGCTCTAGCTCCTGCTAGCTTTGGTGGAAGGTTGTTATCAGGGTGTGAACTCCCCTGCAATCCCAGATAGCCCTTTGTCCTTGGAGTCCTTGGAATGAAAGGCTGCCAGTGTGCTTGAGAACTCTCCACCATAACTACAGCCGAAGCAACATAGGCATGTGAAAGAATGTTGTGGCACAAATACTGTCTGTTATGCCACTGATTTGGGGAAAAATAGCTTTCAATAAATTTCTTATTATATAAAACAATTATTTCCCTGCGCTTTTCTAAAACTATCCTATCTAATAAAGTTGGAATATGCAAATTGACCATCCCACCGTCACAAATATGGCAGTGCCCATAGCCACAAGAAGGCACTGCCCAGTCCCCCAGCCCTGCCGGAGCCCCCCCATCCTTTCAGCCCCACCGGAGGTGGCAGACCCGCAGTGTGGCTGGACACACCTTAGGGCTCTTTGCTCCTTGCTCCTGCCACCAGAGTCTCCAGTCCTTTCAGCCCAGCCGGGGGGGGGGGGCACGGCAGGCACCCGGTGCAGCTGGACCCGCCCTAACCCCCCCAGCCACCCAGGGCTGGCCCGAGGTGCAGGCAAGCCTTGGATGTCGGCTGCCCAGCTGCCTAAGGCTGGTCCGAGGTGCAGGCAAGCCTCGGATATCATATGCCCAGCGCCCAGGGCTGCTCGAGGCTCAGTTAACCAAGGCCGGCCGAGGCTTGTGCTGCCGGCAGTGGCAGCAGCAGAGGTGTGATGGGGCGTCGCCTTCCCCTGATCACCAGGTCGCCTCCCGCCCCTGAGGGCTCCCAGACTGTGAGAGGGGGCAGGCCGGGCTGAGGGACCCCCCCCTCCAGTGCATGAATTTTCATGCACTGGGCCTCTAGTCTTCTTATAATAAAAATCTGAGAAAATTAATTTTAGTTTTTAATTTAATTATATCCCATTACTCCTAAGGAGGCCCCTTGCCACATTTGAGAATTCTTCCTGTAATTTATATTAAATTAGTAAATTACTTATGTAATTTTGTTACACTTCTATTATACTTCATAATCCATGAAAGTAGGGACTAATTTTATTTATTGTTTATAGGTTCACAGAATCATACTAGTTGAACCTGCTACTGAACTGAATTTCATAGAGCACTTTCACGATACTGCTGTGTGTTTTGATCAAATTGTCCTCTACCCTTTTTCTTACCAGCTAGTCCAGTGCTGATTTATTTCAATATCACCTTATTCAGAAGATCTCTGTTTACATTTGATCTGCTGGCCATTCATCTGGCCCTTTCTGTTGTTCTAGAGAAGTAGCATCTTAGAAATGGGGAAACTCTTATCATCAAAGTGTCACATCTTGATACCTTTAGGACATGCCTGGAATTATCATTCTATTTTTTTCCAGCAAGTTTGTTCATTGAAACAGTGGACCAATATCTTTAGGCAGCTCATGGATTACTTCCTTCGTTAGATACCAGTGGTTGATTTGGTTAAATATGAGATATTTAGCAAAATAAAGTCTTGACAACATGGGACAGAAATACCATTTTTAATCATAAAACATTTAAGAAGAAATAAACATATAATTACACACACCTTGAATAATTATAAAGGCAGTGTTTATTAAAATACATTTCATTTTAGAAATTGAGCTATCAGCTGTTAAAGTGTGTATACATTTTTGGGGGGACACCCCGTAGACCTGTTATTAACTTGTTTTACTCTCCCCCCTTAATGACTACAGCAGTAAGTTAAAAGTTTCAAGGATTTTTACTGTCCCTTCATTCTGTGTGCAGAACAACATTTAGAAACATTTTGCTACTTACACGGATTCTGGTCTCTCAGCCAGAATTGGGATTATAGTGTTGTCTAAGCATTCTCAGCCCCTAGGGAGAACTTTTCAAATGGGTTTGCCCACAGCTCACTGCAAAATCTCTAGGGCAATTTAGAAACATTTTCAAAGGTAAAATGTGTCCTGATCTGTTTTATTACTTGCTCTCGGACTAATATTGAACCTCAGAGGTGTTAGCTACACATGACCCTATGCTATTCAGACTAGTGTTAACATTCAGTCATAGGTATCATACCTCATCTTTTGAGGCACCAAGGACCAGATTCCTCTATTTATTCAGAGGCACAAACAAACAGAAAAATGCAGTCAAAATAGTTTTTAAATGAAGAGTGACTTTCTGACTGGAATTTTACCTTTATGTTCTTTATTCTTCTTGATATAGAACTAATTTATTTTCTGGGAAGTTCCATACAGAGCTTTGCTGTACTTTGCTTTAGGAGCAATTGTCACAGCTTATTAATCCCATTTATTTTCAAGGAGAAGGAAAAAATGTCTTTGGAGATATAGAATATGCCCAGGCACATAAAACCACTTACCATGAGTATTCTAAAATGTGAGTAAAAGGCAATTTTTTTGGTATAAAGAATTGTCACTCATTAGATAAGCTTAAACATATTTGAATAGAGAATTAGATATAATATATGGAAACATTTTTAGGTCAACAGCTATGTAAATACTAAGTTCATTTATGAGGGAATAGAATGTGTATTCTATTATTTTCAGATGAAGTGTTCTGTATGTGTCTGTTGGATGCATTCTGCCTAATGTGTAGTTTAAGTCCAACGTTTTATTACTGATTTTATGACTGTATGATCTATTCATCGTAGAAAGTGATGTATTGAATTCCTCTGCTATTATTATATTGCTGTATCTTTCTCATTACAGGTCTGTTAATATTTTATTTATACATTTAGCTTTTCCTAAAATGTGTATATTGGGTTAGATACATATTTACAAATGTTATACCCTCTTATTTTACTGACCCCTTCACCATTATATAATACCCTTCCATTTCTGTTGTCACAGCGTTTGGCTTAACGTCTGTCATGCGTAATACAAATGTAGCTCTCTTTGCAATTTTTTGGTTTCCATTTGAATGGAATACTTTTTATCTCTTTATTTTTCAGTATGTGTGTTCTTAGATTCTCAGTGAATCACTTGTAGACAGTATATATAGCTTCAACATGTTTGGTTTTTCCATTCAGTCACCGTCTTTAGATTTGAAAATGTTATTCCATTTATATTACAGTAATTATTGACAGGTTTAGACTTACTTTATAGCCTTTTTGTTCATTATTTTCTGCTTGTTTTGTAATTCCTTTGTTCCTTTCTTTCTCTCTTACTGTCTTCCTATGTGATATATTTATTTTATACAGGGGCATGTTTGACTTCATTGTCTTGAACTTTTCTGTATCTACTGTAGGGTTTTTCTTTATGGTAACACTAGAGGCTCGGTGCATGGATTTGTGCACCGGTGGGGTCCCTAGGCCTGGCCTGCGGGGATGGGGCTGAAACCAGCTCTCTGACATCATCCGAGGGGTCCTTGATTGCAAGAGGGCACTCTGCAAAGTTGCTGTTGCTCTGCAGCTCCTGAGTTGAGCGTCTCTCCCTTGGTGGTCATTGTGCGTCATAGCTACTAGTTGGCCACTCACTTAGGCTTTTATATATATAGACTAGAGGCCCGGTGCACAAAAATTTGTGCACTCGGGGGGGGGTCCCCCAGCCCGGCCTGTGCCCTCTCGCAGTATGGGACCCCTCGGGAGATAACGACCTACTGGCTTAGGCCTGCTCCTGGGTGGCAGAGGGCACGCCCAATCTCTAGGTGCAGCCCCTGGTCAGGCTCAGAGCAGGGCCGATTGGGGAGTTGGGGCGCCGCCCCCTGTCATGACAGAGCAGGGCAGATTGGGAGGTTGCGATGCCACCCTCAGTCATGCTCAGGGTAGGGCCGATTGGGGGGTTGGGGCACCGCCCCCTGTCACACTCAAGGCAGGGTCGATGGGGAGGTTGCGGCGCCACCCCCTGTCACGCACAGAGCAGGGCCGAACAGGGGGTTGGAGCACTGCCCCCTGTCACTCACAGAGCAGGGCCAATCAGGGGGTTGGGGCGTTGCCCCCTGTCACTCACAGAGCAGGGCTGATCAAGGGGTTGGGGCGCTGCCCGCTGTCACTCACAGAGCAGGGCCCATCAGGGGGGTTGGGGCTCCGTACCCTGTCACACACAGAGCAGGGTCGATCAGGGGGTTGGGGAGCTCCCCCCTGTCACGCACAGAGCAGGGCCGATCAGGGGGTTGAGGAACTCCCCCCTGTCACTCACAGAGTAGGGCCGATAGGGGAGTTGGGGCACCACCCCCTGTCACACACAGAGCAGGGCGGATCAGGGGGTTTGGGCGCTGCACCCTGTCACACTCAGGGCAGGGCCAATGGGGAGGTTATGGCTCTACCCTGTCACACACAGAGCAAGGCCCGTCAGGGGGTTGGGCGCTGCAACTGTCACACTCAGGGCAGGGCCGATGGAGAGGTTATGGCTCTACCCTGTCACACACAGAGCAGGGCCCGTGGGGGGGGGGTTGGGGCGCCGGACCCTGTCACACACAGAGCAGGGCCGATCAGGGGGTTGGTGCACCACACCCTGTCAACACAGAGCAGCAGGGTGATCAGGGGATTGGGGAGCTCCCCCCTATCAGGCACAGAGCAGGGCTGATCAGGGGGTTGGGGTGCCTTCCCCTGTCACGAACAGAGCAGGGCAGATAGGGAGGTTGTGCCCCCGCCCCCTGTCACACACAGAGCCGCAGAGCGATCAGGGGGTTTGGTCGCTGCCCCCTGTCACACTGATCCCGGTGCCGGGAGCCTCGCTGCTCCGCTGATCCCGGTGCCGGGAGGCATATTACCCTTTTACTATATAGAATAGAGGCCTGGTGCACGGGTGGGGGCCGGCTGGTTTGCCCTGAAGGGTGTCCTGGATCAGGGTGGGGGTCCCCACTGGGGTGTCTGGCCAGGCTGGCTGAGGGGCTGAGGGCCGTTTTCTGGCTGGCGGGTGACTGAAGCTCCCAACTGCTCCTTTTTTTCTTTTTTTTTTTTTTTTTTCTATTCTGAGCCAACTTTAGCTCTGAGGCCTCGCTGCTGAAAGCAGGCTTCTGGCCTTTACCTTCTGTATTTGATACATTGTTGTGGTCCGGCTGGCTGAAGCCCGGCTGACTGAAAGCCGGTTTCTGGGGTTTTGTTTAGCTTCTATATTTGTAACATAGTTGCTTAGAGTTGCAGCTGAGAGGCCGGCAGCGGCAGGTGGGGAACGTTGGATTCCGCCATCACTGGAGCAAGCAAGCCTCCCTGTTTGCTTTAGTGCATGGCTGCCGGCCGCCATCTTGGCTGACAGTTAATTTGCATAAGGATATGCTGATTAGCCAATGGGAAGGGTAGCGGTCGTACGCTAATTACCATGTTTCTCTTTTATTAGTGTAGATAGCTTATGTAAAGCTTCTTATATTTGTAAGTATATTTTAATCTTCTAAAAACTTAACTTTAAACATATATAAAAGCTCTACATTTTTACATTCCCCTTGCACATCTTACGTTTTTTGATGTCTTTATATCTTTTTACATTGTGTTCATTAAGAAAGTATTGTTGCCCAGGCTGGTTGAGCATCGTCCCATGGATCATGAGGTCCTTTGTTCAATTCCTGGTCAAGGCACATGCCCGGGTTTTGAGATCAATTCCCAGTAGAAGTTGTACAGGAGGCAACAGGTGAATGTTTATCTCTCAATGATGTCTCTCTCTCTCTCTCTCTCTCCCTCTCCCTTTCTCTCTTTAAAATCAATAAAACATATTAAAAAATAAATTATTATATTATACTGACTTATTACCTTTTCCTTTAACCTCTAAATTAGGGTTATAAGTGATTTCCCTATCACTATTACATTAGAGTATTCTGAATTTGAGTGCATATTTTTTTACCAGTGAGTTTTATACTTTCATATTTCCTGTTAGGAAAGAGCATCCTTTTATTTCAGCTTAAATTACTCCCTTTAACATTGCTTGTACAGCTGGTCTGGTGGTGATGAATCCTTCAGGTTTTGTCCGGAAAACTTTTCATCTCCAGTTCAATTCTGAAGGACAACTTTGGTAGTCCTCTTGATAGCATTTTTATCTTTTACCACTGTGTATGTATCATGCTACCCCTTATGGCTTGCAAAGTTTTTGCTGAAAAAATGCTGATGAGCCGAAACCGGTTTGGCTCAGTGGATAGAGCGTCTGCCTGTGGACTGAAAGGTCCCAGGTTCGATTCTGGTCAAGGGCATGTTCCTGGGTTGCGGGCACATCCCCAGTAGGAGATGTGCAGGAGGCAGCTGATCGATGTTTCTCTCTCATCAATGTTTCTAACTCTCTCTCTCTCTCCCTTCCTCTCCACATCCTCACCAGCACTTGTCATTTGTTGATTTGTTGATGATAGCCATTCTGACAGGTGTGAGATGGTACTCCATTGTTGTTTTGATTTGCATCTCTCAGATGATTAGTGACTTTGAGCATGTTTTCATATGTCTCTTGGCCTTCCTTATGTCTTCTTTCGAAAAGTGTCTATTTAGGTCTGTTGCCTATTTTTTGATAGGGTTGTTTATCTAAGAGAGTTAAGTTG
The DNA here is from genome assembly GCF_000147115.1 of Myotis lucifugus. Lineage (NCBI taxonomy): Eukaryota > Metazoa > Chordata > Mammalia > Chiroptera > Vespertilionidae > Myotis > Myotis lucifugus. The sequence goes on from NW_005871187.1 coordinate 288,446, forward strand.
TATGAGTTCCCTGTAAATGTTGGAGATTAAACCCTTATCGGTGATAACATTGGCAAATATGTTCTCCCATGCAGTGGGCTTTCTTGTTGTTTTGTTGATGGTTTCTTTTGCTCTGCAGAAGCTTTTTATTTTGATGTAGTCCCATTTGTTTATTTTCTCTTTAGTTTCCATTGCCCTAGGAGCTATATCGGTGAAGAAATTCCTTCGGCATATGTCTGAGATTTTGCTGCCTGTGGATTCCTTTAGTATTTTTATGGTTTCCTGTCTTATGTTTATGTCCTTGAACTTCTTTGTTTGCTATAGTCTTGTGGGTCTCATGGATGGTAAGCCCCATGGCTTTAAGAGCTATGTGTGTTGGGGGCCTGTCCCTTGGGTGGAGTCTTTAATTCAGGGTGCTGAATTTGAGGTTCAACCCTTCTTTCCTAAGGAAGAAGCTGGGAGTTCCCTCTCAATTGTATGTCACTATGCTAAGAGTGGGGTTTAGGGAAGAGTCTCTTAGACTTTCCTGTTCATTTCAATGTGGATATTTTCTCATTCACCCAGTGTGTAGGAGTCACTCGGCCATTTCCTGGATCTCTTTCATAGGGAATAAGTCCACATGTCACTACACATTTGGTGTGTCTGTGGGAGGAGGGAAGCTAAGATACTTCTTATTTTGCCATCAAGGTCAACTTTCTTGAAGTCTGAATGCCTCCCTTTTATTGGGTATGACCTGCACTTATACTTGTAACTTAATCAGGGCAATGATTTATTGGGACAGTTTCTTTGGAGAGACTAAATAAGTTTTTTACTGAGGACTTTATATTAGTCAATATTGTTAACAGATTCAGTAGAAATATTTCAAAATTGTTGAATAACCTAAGTAGTCTTCTAATTAGTCTCATTATTGTCTTTTTGGTATTCCTAGTGTCCATGGGTGTGTCAGTAAAATCATAATTGTGATGTTAATATTAACAGGGCTAATATTATTCTCAGATTTCTGCTGTCTTCAAGCCCATATTGAAATCAGCAAGCTCCTCTGTGGCATATTTTCAGTATTTAATTAGTAGTGTGACTAAAGAGAAAAAAAGAGATGCTGAAGAAAATTTGTTAAGCAGTGTTTCTAGCCACCTATTTGGCATAAGTGGTCTGTGCAAGATGTACTTTTTGTTGTTCTGTTTCTACTAGAGGCCCAGTGCATGAAATTCGTGAAATTGGGTTGAGAGGGGGCTCCTCAGCCTGGACTGTGCCCTCTCATAGTCGGGAGCCCTCAGGGGATGTCTAACTGGCTGCTTAGGCAGTCGGAAATCCTTAGTGCTGCCATGGAGGCGGGAGAGGCTCTCGTCACCGCTACTGCACTTGCCAAGCGTAAGCCTGACTCAGGGCTTCTGGCTGAGTGGTGCTCACCCTGTGGGAGCACACTGACCACCAGGGGCAGCTCCTGCATTGAGCGTCTGCCCCCTTGTGGTCAGTGCATGTCATAGAGACCAGTTGTTCTGCCATTTGGTTGATTTGCATATTAGCCTTTTATTATATAGGATATCCTAAGCCAGCGGTTCTCAACCTGTGGGTTGCGACCCCTTTGGCGGTCGAACGACCCTTTCACAGGGGTCGCCTAAGACATCCTGCATATCAGATATTTACATTATGATTCATAACAGTAGCAACATTACAGTTATGAAGTAGCAATGAAAATAATTTTATGGTTGGGTCACAACATGAGGAACTGTATTTAAAGGGCCAGAAGGTTGAGAACCACTGTCCTAAGCAATCATTGCTGGATTAACCAGGTATTGGCAGATAAGAGATAATAAAAAGGATGGTGTTTTCCTTTTAATATTCTATTGGATCAGTTTGCTAATATTTCCTTGAGAATTTTTCCATCTGAGTTTATCAGACATATTGACCTTCAATTGTCTTTTCTTGTGGTGTCCTTTTCTAGCTTTGGTATAAGGGTAATGTTGGCCCTATAAAGTAATTTGGAAGTGTTTACTCCTCATCATTTTTTGTTAGAGTTTGAGAAGTACTTTATATGCCATTCTCTTCACAGAGTTTGCCTTTGCCTTTAGGGCTGGGTGAGGTGGTATTTTGCTCTTCGGGATCTCCCATAAATGTCTTTATCATATTGTCACAAAATGTAAAATGTTACAGGATTTACTAATTTAATTGCTATTTATCCAGCTTATGTTTTTATTTACTTTTGATTTTTTAATATATTTTATTGATTTCAGAGAGGAAAGGAAAGTGAGAGGGGAAGAGAGAGAGAGAGAGAGAGATATCAATGATGAGAATCATTGCTCGGCTGCCTCCTGCATGCCCCCTACTGGGGATTGAGCCCACAACATGTGCATGTGCCCTTGACCAGAATTCAACCCGGGACCCTTCAGTCGACAGGCCAATGGTCTATCCACTGAGCCAAACCAGCTAGGCCCAGCTTATGTTTTTAAGACTAGCTTCCATCAGGGCTCTCAACTATGTGTAGAAGATGCTAATTTTTTAAAATAGAAATATTGAATTAATGATTTATTTAGTAAATAAATATTATGAAATATTATAAATATTATAAAATGGTTGATAATCACTTGACAAATAAGCAATCCAGCAATCCCACTTCACTAATATTAAAAGTAACAAATTTGAAAGAACTTGAGATATTTGCAATGAGGAAATATTATAAATAAGAACATTTCAGATGTTGGTGACCATAGTAAAATGGTCATTTTCATATGTCACTGACATAAGTGCTATCTGGCACTAATTAATTATTTGATAGCCTATAGCTTCTCATACTACTGCTCAATATAGGTAACTGCATTTATTGCTGACATTACATTTTTTTCTACTAAAATACGTGTAGATTAATAACAGTTATTCTACCAATTATGCAGTATATTTATATGCAATTAAATAAGTATAAATATCAGTGTTTGAAATTATGTATGTATTTGTTGCCCATATTTTTCTGAAACGTTAGTTCTAAGAGAAGATACTTCATTTCTGTTTTGCACCCTGATATTCCCAATATTTCACACAATAAACACATCATAAACATTTGTGTAATTCATGAATATAGCCATAATTTTAATAAATCGTAGAAACTATAATAATGCTGACAGTTTTATTTAAGCACTTTTAGTTTCATACTCTAAACCTCCATTAGCTTCTTCACATTGCCCCTTCTCTGTATTTTAACGCCCTGCATTATTATGGTTACATTTTTAACCTGCCCATTCTTTTTACTCCTCGATATTCTGCCACGCAGTGTCCCTCTCTAAGCTCTCTCACTTGAAAATCTCATGTGCTTCCAAGGTCGCCCTCCTGCTCTCTCCTTGCATGTAGAGGCATGCATTCCAAATTGTATTTCAAGTAGAAATCAATCAACAGAAACACAGTCAGTGAATATCTTTGCCTCAGATATTTCTACACGGATGCTCTCTCAACTGCTTTGAACTTTACATCTGAAACCTATTTATTTTGTCCTTGAATTGGCATTTACATCAATAGAATCAATTCTATTAATCAGATCACTCAAGTTCAAAACCACAAATGCACCTTTAATATGTCCTTTTATCTCTTTCTCTATGATCTTATTTCCTTCACTGTGCCATTCCACCTACTCATTACTCATTCATGAACCCTACCTAATATGCACAGGCATTCATTCTTTTACCAAGAGCAACATATTTTTAGGTCTGAAATATGTCTGGTTACATATCTCTTCTATATACACCTTATCTTTATTTTCTGGGGATGAAGGTTATCATCTTCCACATAATTGAGATCATCAGCTAATTGAGATGTAGGGAGAGGAAATAGCAATATATAATATAGTTGTAATTGTCATAAACAACACAGGTGTAAGGAAGAAAGAAGGTATAAAAGGAAATTGGGTTGTTATGGGCTGTAGATATCTGTATTTCATCCTGTTATTAATGGCTTGTGACCAACACTAAGATTATGCAACATCTAGAATGTAGCATTAATTCAGTGTTTTACCGTGAGTAAATTAGACTCCAATGTGGAAACATAACTTATTTTTAATTTTAATGAAACATGTTAAGATATTGAAAAATATTTTCAAAATTTGTTCATGTATTAAGCAAGCAATGTATCTAGTGATGAAGCACATATCTGACTTATACTCATGATAATGTTAAGAATAAGCATGATTATGTAATATAATAATTATACAGAAGCTTCTTGTTGCCATAAATTGACTTGATATATCACTTTATATATTAAGCTATGTGGAAATGATCCTTAGCAAGGCTATTTATATATTATATGTTTAACTACATACATACTTGTAATTGAATACATACTTGTAGATACACTAGTCATAAAACATCTCAGTTGGGGATTCTAACATTTAAATTTAAGCAATTAAAGGTAGGCTGATTTTAAGCACACCATCTTCTGAAGCAAGGGCAATCTATATTTTTAGAAATACAAAAAATCTTCACATCTATTAGAACTGTTCTAAGGGACCCCTTATGCATGGGCCCACTTACTTAGTGATTTTTCTCTCAATTGCGTGTCTCCTCTCTCTCTCTCTCTCTCTCTCTCTCTCTCTCTCTCTCTCTCTCTCTCTGTCTTTCTCTGATTAACACTTATTGTATTAGGTAGTTTCTATATCACTTAGGTAAAAATTATATAGAGAGTATTTTTAATTAAGCCAGAGTAAAATAATAAAGCTATGAAGAGTCAACAGAAATATTCTAAAGGGTCATTTATTTCATTCAGTTGACTTCAATATTTCCCCCCTAATCTATTCTTTATTTAAAGACATAAGTATTTTTGGCTGTAAGGAAATATGTTACACCACTGCTTAGTTACCAACCATTACTTCTAGAAATAGTTTCACCTAAGACACCCTCACCTGACATTTAAAAGCTGGAAGCGTTCAGCGTCTGCCAGGTCTAGAACACTAATTTTGTCTGTGTTCTTATTTTTTTCACCCCAGAAAATTCATGCTTATACATAGAAATGCCAGATATGGAGACTATGAGAGCAGAGGAAAATAATGTCTTCTCTTTTCCACTCTTTAACACTGAGACTCTCAGGTTATAGACATTCTCTTGGCGTTGAAAAAGAAATGGGAATAGTCTGTGTGCCAGTTTTCTATCTGTAATATAAAACCTGATTTTGGGTCTTGCCTTAATTTTATAAAAATATTTTATACAATGTATTACAGTTAAAATTATTGCACACTGGTGCTAGCAAAAGTTTTGAACAGCCCTCTTTTGAAATGTAACTTATTTATGTAAGGTAGTTTAATTTTATGTTGTATTTCATATAAGTACAACCTTTCTCTTTCTATTATCTCAATATATAGCACAGGGATATTTTAATCAATACATATACACATGTCACAATTCAACATGATAGATTTTAGATGTTTGTATATATTATTAGCAATTTTTTTCCTTTAACGGCACTAGTTTTTCCCCCCTTTCTCATCATACTCTATTCCAGGTATAAATCTCTCTAAGCCCATCAGGAAGATGGATGAAATGCTAAGCAGAGGTAAAACACTAAGAATTCCTGTTTGTCAGCTCTGATACACAAGCACTTTGCAGTTATGTTAAACAAGAATGAGTGGGTTTTTAAAAATGCTAAATATAAAGCTACAGGTACATTTTAAAAATTTCCTTCAATCACTTATAGCTCTTAAACCAAAGTAATCTTATTGTTTTTTTTTCAAACCAAGTTGAGAAGCACTATAGGATGTTTCTGACATTTAAAACAATGGTTGCTTCAGCTACTATCTGTAATTAATTGATTAAGCATTTAAAGTAAGACTTTTGTGCAATGAGACTTGCCACCTTGTTAAAAGGAAGTTTCTCTTTTACTTCCTCTTAATTTTAATTAAAATAATTAATTCTCCAAACCCACAAATAACATTAGAAATCCAGCACTAAAACATAAAACAAAGCATCCTTTTGATGAATAGATTTAGATGTGATTCGTTTGAATATATTGAAATTAAAAAATTGGACCTCACAAAACATACATGAAGCTAACCTTCAGTCCAATATTTTACCTCTACAAGATCCTTTCTGTTCTCTCTTCTGAACAACAGTAGATGTGGAAGCACAGGAGGAAGCAAATAAAATTGTAGCTGCTTTGCTGAAGAATAGGAATGGCTGTTCCTGGATTAAAGGGATCTGTTTGCATACATAAAAGCAGGGTAAGACAGGAACAGGAGCTTGCAGCAAAGAAAGTAAGGGTTTATTAGCTGAGAAGTGGTACCAGTCTCTGAGTCTCAGGTGAGCTAATCTCCTGGATGGCTTCTAGGGGATGGGTTATATAGGGGACTAAAAGAGTTTGGGTTAGGTCATGTTAGGCTGGTCAGCGCTAGGGTAGGTGTACTTGATAATTGCATCTGGTCCTGATGTCAGCTATGGTTTTGCAAGGATGTGGCTCATGGGGTCCTTCTGGAGCTAAAACGCGATGTTATTGCTAGTTAACATACCCAAGGCTTTGTTTCGAAGAGTAGTTGATTCTGACCAGAACCTCATTGTCCCGAGGGCTTAATGATTTAAGAGAGTGGATGTGTAAGGGAGAGGGAGGCAGGTGAGACGAGGCAGTTTAAATCAAAAGGAAAGAAAGGAGAAAAGATCACATTAAAGAAATGGTTTCTGCATAGTTATAGCTTTTGCGGAGACAGATACAACTAGAGGGATAGTTCTCCAGAAAAGTCAAGAACCATGAGAGTTGATACATTTACTATAGAAAGGTTGTTTGGAATGTGGAATGCTCTGATTAAAAAAATGTAATACTTTTTATATGTAGAATTTACCAAAATACAATTAATCATATATTATTAAAGACCCAAACAAATAATTTTACATCAATTAAGGAGAATTTAAAAATTGTTTATTGTTGTAAATGGCATTATGTTGAGACTCCTTCAATTATATAGTATTTTATTTTTGCAAGTAAATCTCTTTAATGTTTTGTATGATTGTTAATTTATCTTACTGAATGTTCCTTTATTTAAATATGAGTAGCTTGAAGAAATTGATGTTTGACTTAAAACAATAAAAATTCCTATTTGGCAATTTTGATATGTAAGTACTTGGAAATTAGGTTAAATGGAAATGAGTGATTCATTATCTCTAGGTGTTTGTTTCTTTGGAGCAACTCTGTGGGTTAAAATACTGGTTGCTTATAAGGACAATATTAGAAGTAGAAAGAGTTAGAGAAAGAGTCCAAAAATATCTTTTTTTGTAATGTTTATTAGACATAGAAATGATGATGTCTAGTAGTTAAATATGTGTATCTAGAGTTTAAATAAATTAAAGGCTTGAGGTAGAGATTTGGGAATCATCAACATACAGAGAAACCATGCAGTTAGAGAAGAGAGTGAATTCCAGAACAGATTTTAAGCATAACCAATGGACATAAGACACTGGGGGGTAAGGGAGGCCAGGGGATTGTCAAGGGCGGGGGGGGGGGCGGGTAAAAAAAAAGGACACATATGTAATACCCTTTGTAATACTTTTAGCAATAAAAAAAAATCCTTTAAAAAAATGCCAAAATGTAAAGGCTAAGCAATAGGATGGGTGGGATGGGGGGAGGGAGGGAGGGAGGGGGAGAGAGAGAGAGAGAGAGAGAGAGAGAGAGAGAGAGAGAGAGAGGAGAGAGAGAGAGAGAGGAGAGAATATATAAACAATCTGCATAGTAGCAAGAAATCTGTGGACATATCCATCTTAGGATACTGGAGTCTTGGAAGATATAGAAAATTATTTGATAAAGAAATTTTTCATTGAAAATAGAATGATTTTGTGTATATAAAATAATAGTTTGCAGAACTCAACAACTGAATATTATGTTTTACTGCATGTGAATGTTAATGATTACAAATAAATATGAGAGTAATTTAATAGTTTAGTTTTTAACCACAAACTTGATATTTGACTCAAAGGGAAACTTGTGATAGTGGTGATAGCATCTTTGCTAATTCTTTCTGTTAACTATTTAAAATTGAAGCAAACGCAGCATGAATTTCATAGGGTCATAGATCAATTAAACAATTTTGTAATGAGATATGTTACATGGTTATTATATTTGATTAAACCTAGAGTTAGAGTATAGTGATTGATTTTTTCCTATGTTTTTAACAATAGATCTTGACTTGCAAATGCCACTGTTTTTATTTTATTGATAGAAGCCAACAGATGATCATTTAGATTCTAGGTACAGAAGTAAACTAGGAAATAAACATTGAGGAATCAGGAGTATGAGGAAAAGTCAAGTTAAATTTATATATGAATATATCTATCTAACTTTCACAGAATAATCCGCTTACATTCTTACGTTGCAGTAGATACTTCTAATGCATTTGTCACTTCCGTTACACAGACTGGTTTCTAAAACAATTCACAGCAAACAGGAGAAATCTGCCAAAGCTTCTTGTGTTTGCCAAAACATTAAACTACCTAAAGGGCAAAAAGCAAGAAAGAGCATTTGGAAATGAAGTGATATATAGGCACAGCAGCACAAAATGCATCTTAATGACACAGCTGCAAGATAAGTGATGTTTGTTTTGCAAGTTTTCCATTGCTTATTTCTGCACAGAAGTTCACTTTATTATCATACATTGTCCAGAACATGGTAAAAAATGGGTTAGAACAATTTAAATAATCATAACAAAAACTGTGCTTATAAAAGCTGAGATATTAAGATTACATTATTAGAGTTACATTCTCGCTAAATTTACCATCTTGGCTGGGAAACCCATGAAATCAGGTGACAAATTAATAAAAAAAAAGCATTTTAAATTGGGAGTATCAGCTATTATTATATCACAGATAGGGTATTTTGATAATACATTATATCTCAATGAAGATAAATGTCAGGAAATTTGTAAACTATAATGTGAGCTTTGTAACATGTCACTGATATAAATGGATGTGTATCTTGATTATATTTGTTAATGAAAAATTTTCTAATACTATGAATTCTAAGACTAGATTATTTCATTTAACTGAATATTTCTTTTTCATTATTCATTTTGTGAAATAGGTAGATTAAAGAAATCTTTGTTCATTCTTTATGTGTGAAAGTAATTCATTTTTTTTCAAAATTTAAGTTTATCTTTAAATTTCCTCTAGGCAATTTTCTTATTACTCTGAAAAGCATCAATAGTATTTATAAGTATTTATAAGTATTTAGGCTGTTTTTTTTACTCTACTTATCTTCCATCATTAGGCCTTGAACTCCTTTTTGTTAGATAAAAGACATATAGCTTAAGCAACAACCATGACCACCTCTTCCAAAATGATGATGATAATAATGATGATAATCATGAAAAATGGGAACTTTATAGACCATGGAGCAACTGTTTGCTCCTCAGATATTATATAACCTTGAACAAGTTGCTTAAATCCTCTGTCTCAGTTTCTTCAACCCAGAACAATAATGAATTGCCTAGCATAAGATGTGTTATAAAATCAAAACATTAAAAATAGAATAATATATGTGAAAACTTTCAAAAAAAGGTACAATTCTTTGATTAATTTCTTAGTGGTAATGATAGGTTTAAGCAACCATATTTAATTTTATTCTTGTTACATAATATCTAAGAAGTATATCCATACAGAACTAGTTTATTTTATATGTAAGCTTAATAGATATATGTGCTTATAAATATCTTAACACATCAGCACCCTAAATTAATCAGTCAAGATAATTAACCCCAGTGGTTTATGTCAGAATGATACTTTGATTTATGTAAGTTGTGAAACACTGGTATTTCATTTAGCCAATATTTCCCACATGAAAGGAAGATTGGGAAAGTATCCTAAGGAATTCAAGAAAAGCCAAAGTGAGTTGTATTGAAATGATGTATTGAAATTGGGACTATATAATAATACTAGAGGCCCGGTGCATGAAATTTGTGCACGGGGGGTAGGTGAGGGGGGATCCCTCAGCCTGGCCTGCGCCTTCTCATAATCCAGAACCCTTCGGGGGATGTCCGACAACTGGCAGTTAGATATTCCTCTTGCAATCCAGGATGCTGCATGAACCAGTGATCATACTTTTCATACAGGTGAAAACATCTTGCTGTTGTATGGGCAGCTACATTTTTTTGCCCTGATTATAAAATGTAGTACATAACATGATCCTTCTGAGGCAGTAGTACCATTTTCCCCATCTTATGGGTGGAAAAACTGAAGCAGAGAGAAGTTAAGTAATTGGCTTTGTCACACAGTTATAAGTGTCGGAATCAGGGCTGACCACCAAATGTGCAAGCCAGAGTCCATGCATGTCATCACTGCGTCATCCTATTTTTTTCAGTGTTAGAATAGCTTTGCCAGGTTTTAATTTTTAAATCTAAGAGACTCTTCTCAGTATATAGGGTAAGGTCCCTAGCCCTGGCCAGCAATCAGGGCTGATCTGTGGGGCGACTGGCGGGCACCCTGCTGGCACCCACTTTGACTGGCAGCCTGGTGTCACTCGCTGGCTGGCCCCTCCCCCCCTGCTGCCACCGTTTGCCTCCCTTTGGGGGGCGGCAGTGCCTGTCATAGTGACCCGTCATTCCACTGGTTTTTCTGCTGTTTGGTCGATTTGCATATTAGGGTTTTTAGGGTTTTATTATATAGGATAATTGTTATCCACTTGCAGAATGCTATGAAGATACATTAAGTGTGTCATAAATATATGGCTTTTGTTCACATTTTCATTAAAAGATACTAAATACAAAAATTATACATAATTCTAAAAAATTGTATTTGCAAATTGAATACACCGTATGCACATTAAGAAAAGTGCCATATTATGTTGACCAAACGGCACCGGGTGTTAGACCAGTGAGGTCAGACCAGACCCCAGTTCAGCAACCTCCTGGCTAAAAAAGAATTCAGAGCCAAAGCTCAAACTTTAAGAAAAAATCTATTTAGAAAGTAAATAATTGGAGCTTAGGAGGGGGCTGGGGTGGGGAAAGGCTGAGGCTGAGCCTCACTGGGTTCTTGGTGTTAAAGGGATGTATCTGGACGTCTCAGGGGAGGATCCCAGTAGAATATCCATCAGCTTTCCAGGTCTGTCCTTTCAGGCTTGTGGTCTCTACTGATGGGTCGGTGTCAGGGCAGGAGGTCATTAGTCAATGCAGCTGGTCCTGTTGTCAGCCATGTTATCTCTAGTTTGGTTTTGTTGCTGTTCTGGGCCTAGAGCTGAAACACCACTGAGGCCTGGATGTGATCCACTGGAGTGAAGGCTTAAGGGAGTGACCTTGCAAGGGCTTGTATGGGGGTCATATGAGGCCATTCTCCTGCCCCTTGTTCCTCCTCTAAGGGGGTCTAAAAACACATGACTAGAGATATACCAGGAGAGGGAAGGTCTGAGGAGGGTCCGAATTGCAGGACCAGTGATATGAAAGGTCAGGAGGTTTAAATTCCTGACCAGTGATGGGCTATGAGAGGAAAGGTCACCCTGGGGGTGAGATCCTTGTTTTCCCAGGTTTGTCCATTGCTAGGCGACAGGGGCTTTCCGCCCTGGTGACCTTCTGTACCTAGCCTATCCCCCTTGCCCTGCTCATGCCTATCTGTCTGCCTACTATAATATGATACCAGTCAAATAATAGGCTCATTAGCTAAGGAGGAAATAGAGCTTATAATCACCATGATTATTTATAGCAATTTAGAAAGTAGGGTGCTAAACACCAACACTATTAAACCAGTACCAATTCCATGGCAATGAACATTTTCAGGCGGAAAATTGGAAATAAAACAATACTTTAATGTTTTCTGGTATTAGTTGTTCTCACAAAATGTTCATATATATTTACAGTGAGAGAGCATTAATGGGAAATGATGCATTTTTCTTTTAAAGAATGTGGTAATGACTGTAGAAAGACAAAATGAAAAGGCAAATGATATTTTTTCATATGTGAAAGGCTGTATAAGTGCACATCTTTTTACATACAATGTGACATTGTGCTTGCTTTCTAAGACAGACTATTTTATTATTGATGTATCTTTCAGTCGTTTGAAATACAGCAGGAGCCAACTCGAGTTGCAGCAGGAAGTTGGTTTTCTCTCATGTAATGGTGAGGATTAAGGCGACATAAGTAGTGGCCTGTTAACCAATGAAAGGAAAATTGGTTTTAAAGGCAGAGGAAGCTGAAATAACCTTTTCTGATATAATTATAATTCTGATATTTTAATTATACTGGAGTAATCAGAGTGTAAGTAAAGTCTCTGTGTTGATGTTATTAAGAAAAACAAAGTCCAGAAAATTAAAATCTGAAAAGGTATTCAGATGCAAAAATCCATACATTTTATTTTTATAATGTTATTGATGAAATTATATGCTAGGTGTAGTTGTTTTTCTAAAATAAACAAGTTTTGTCCCAACTTGTTTGGCTCGGTTGGTTGAATGTCCTCCCATGTACAGAGAAATCCCTGGTTTGATTCCAGTCAGGGCACATGCCCAGGTTGCAGGCTTGATCCCCAGTGTGTGTATATGTGTGTGTGTGTGGGGGGGGGGGGGTGCGGGGGGAAGGGAGGAGGGCAGGAGGCAACCAATAGATGTTAAGCTCTCACATGAATGTTTCTCTCTCTCACTCTCTCTCAAAAATAAATAAAAACATATTTAAAAATAAATAAGAAAATATTCACAAACAATGTCATGGCTTTATATCAAAGGGCAACATATATAATATTTTTAATATTCTGAGCTTTCTTCCTCTCAGCCCCTTTTACCCTCAAGTTTAATAAAAATTAATAGTAATTATAATTTTTTTGAACCAGTAGGTTATACTTGACTTTCAGTATCTTTTCACACTTTAGCTAAAAAGGATAATGACAGAGAGACTGGCTCTGGACAGTTATTATCTGAAGAGTATTAGAGCTAGTCTCAGGAGTTTACCTTTGGTTTTGTTAATATAACAATAAAAAGCCAAAGTGAGAGCCAATAAGCATTTATTTGAGATAAAAAAAATTTATACTTCTGTGATGAACTAGATTCCAAAGCAGAAATCTAAATAATGTTTTTTTTAAAAAAATTATTTATTGATTTTAGAGAGGAAAGGAAGGGAGAAAGACAAGAAACATTCATTTGTTGCTCCACTTATTTATGCATTCATTGATTGATTCTTCTCTGTGCCCTGACTGGGATCGACTCCACAACCATGGCTTATGGAGATGAGCTTCCTGTCCAGGCTCTAAATAATGTTTTGATTATTGGATGAAGGCTTTTTCTTTTCTTTCTTCCTTTCCTTTTTTTTTGAGACATAAAGGCAAATAATTACATGAATAGAAGGAAAGAATTTTTATTGCTGCTAATATGCTAGGTTATTTTTTAGCTATACATGGTGGTGCTAATTCTGAAGAATGGTCTTAATTTTCAATGCTCATAGGATTCTTATTTCCTTTTAGTTTTGCAAATATTTGTTTGGAATACAAGATTGGTTTGGCCCAGTTTAAAGGTTATTGTGCCCACTTCAAACATTCCAACGTTTTAAGAAGCAAGACATGCAAAGTCTTTCTCTGTGATGGTGGCTCCAAATCTATTTTGAAATGACTCAATTTGTATCAGTTTTCTTAGGCTAAATGTCTAACTTTTTAAGAAAGAGAGATGAATATTCTAGCTACTTAAAAGGCCAATGATTGTACTGACTTGAGCCTCATGGGACCCAAAGCTCGCACTGATGCTTATGGAGTTAGAAGTCCTGTCTCAGCAGCACCCCTGAGAAGGCCCACTTAGGCAGGATGGGGCAAAGCAGGAAGATGGTGAAAGGGCCTCTGAAAAAATTAAAGAGGATTTCCTTAGTCAAATTACCACTTCATAGCTGATTACATGTCTTTTGTGAAGGATAGAGGTTATTAATGGAATTAATTATTTTAAAGTACTAGATATATAAAAGTCCTATCATAATTATGAAGGTACACATGTGACAATCATCATGCACTCTTATACTGAGAGAGTATTTTAACTTTTACAAAGTAGAATCAAAAAAAGTGATGCCAACAGCTTAACAACCACTAACAAAGTAAATTGCTAATTGTGACCTTTTGATCTTGTTAAACTTGGTTATAATTGCAAGGGTATTCTTAAAATTTTCTAAATCCCAAACTGGTCACATCTATCGTTAAATCTTCTCTAAATAAGTCACAGATTTCTAGAATCAGCCACAAAATTTTAACTTATTTTTAAAGTAAATTTTTGATTAAAAAAACGTTTGAGAAAAGAGAGTTGCATTTTCCATACTGAATGGTAAATTGTTACCGGTACCAGGTAGACTAGATTATACTAAGGACTCACATATAAGTGGAATAATTATGAACAGCCATATTTTAAATGTAACCTTGATATAAAATAGTTTATTTAACTTCCTTTGATAATATTTTGGAGATTAGTCTCTAGGAAGTTACAACAAGGACTGTATACAAAGAATTATTCTAAATTATAGATGACTTTAACTTTGATTTTATCTGTTTGTAACTGGTTGAACTAGGTTCATGGCTCATCTGAAATTATGTATTGCCTTATTTGGTATGTCAGTCTTGTAGAGGGCCAACTCAGACTTTTTCAAAATGACTTTTCAATCGTTGTTGAAAATTTCCGTAGAAATAAAATACACCACCAATACTTACAACTGTATTTTTCCCTCAAGAGAGAAAGAATAGCAATTCAAAATTTATCCATTAATATAAGTTAACTGTTGCTTAAAACCAAGGATCTGTTTGGAGAATATAAATGAATTGGATTCTTGAAGACCTTTTTTTAAATACATCTTTATTGTGGAAAAGCTAATCACATTATGTAATGGAAATGTCAGGAAATAGTAATAAATACTGATGTTTGATTAACTTGAAAAATGTTGTAAAAATAAAATAACAGTCATTCAATAATGGTTAAAGATAAAAATTGCTTTTTTCTTACATTTAAAATATTAGAGATCAATTTCTTTGTGGGCAAAGTTCTTCTTTATCCCATATTCCTAGGCCAATTCTGGGCACAAAGAAGAAACATTAAATTCAGCCCATTGCCCAGCCTGCATGGCTCAGTGGTTGAGCATTGACCTATGAACCAGTAGGTCATGGTTTGATTTCCTGTCAAGGCACATGCCTGGGTTGTGAGCTCGATCCCCAGTAGGGGGCATGCAGGAGGCAGCCGATCAATGATTCTCTCTCTATGATGTTTCTTAATCTCTCTCCCTTCCTCTCTGAAATCAATAAAAATAAATATATTTAAAAAATATTTCAGCTCATCTCAAATGTACATTGAATGATTATCAAAAACTTTACTTTGAAAGGCAATTTGTAAGGCACTAAAGTTTCATTACTGATGTGTGAATAAAAAAATCTCTGGTGAGGTAAATAGTAGAAAAAAACAAAATGTGTGTGTAACAGGTGTTAAAAGGATTTTTCCCCTTATAAACACAGATAATAAGACAATCATTTTTGGGAAGCAGAAGACATTGCTTTTCAGATTTTATCAAATGAGTTGATATTATCAATAATGGCAATTCCAGATGGTGTCTCTGGATTGATGTTTTACAAAAATAATTTAAACCTTTGTTTTAAGAATTATCCTTTCAAGATCTCCTCTTTTCAATACTCCAGGAAGATAGGTTATATATGCCGTGTGTGTGTGTGTGTGTGTGTGTGAGTCTGTCTGTCTGTGTGACTGTGTGTGAGATGAGAGAGAGAATTAAGAAAATAATTTTTTATCAGACCAATTTATACTCTTACAAGTATGTTTATGGAAAGTAGTTTAATCTATATCAGCATTCCTTTCATCTTGTTACTCTTAATAATAAAAGTCCTTTTATATTTTGAGCAAAATGAATAATACTGTGTCATTTTTCATCATAAATATGTTTTTAATATTTTAAAAGAGTACATTGTGTCTGTGCAGAAATGATTATTCCTAAGAGGAAGAAAAAATACATTTCAAGGGTAAAATGACAAAAACATCATTTGAATTTTAATATGGAGTATTTGATAATCATTGCCATAATAACTGAGACCAAATTGTATAATTTTATGAATGAACTAAATTTCAGTTTCAGTGCAATATCTATGAGTTAAAACGTGGGGTTAAGTTTCTTCTATCTAAAGAAATAGTAATGATTATAAAGTGAGAATATTAATACCAGGGAAACAAAAACAGCTAAGTTTTAACATCCAATGGGTTCTAGCTTTGCTTTTGTAAATAAACATACTTTCTTTTTCTATTTAATTGCAGATAAATATAATAATAGTAAACCTGTACCCATATTAACCTTTTCCTTGTTCTATGATTAATATTTTAACAGTATTTGTTATTTATAGGTACTTTGTTTATATCATAGAAACTGAAGAAAATAGGTCTTTCTGAAGACATTTATTGTTGTAGCACTTTACTTTTTTTAAAAAAATTATCTTTATTGTTGGAAGAATTATAGATGTCCCCTTTGTTTTTTTGTTTATTTTTTGCCATTGACCCCATCCACCGCACACCTGTTTAGTTCCTCTGTTTATATTTTAACTATATATTCCATTTGTAATATACTCTGACATATAATGTGAGATAGGAATATATTCTAGATTTCCCCCTAGATATTTAAAAATTTACTAACTAATGCATTATATAAGTCAGGAACTTTGTGCTATTTACATTTGCATTTTAACAATGATGGCTGACACAAAATATATGTTCAAAAATATTTTCTAGTTAAATGTTTAATGATTGGGGAAAGGAGAGAAGACATTTATGAGGAAAATCTTGTGAGTATGAACTGTCTGTTTTTTATATTAGTCAGAAATTTTCTTTGTGATTTGTACCAGAGCTTCATGCTGGTCTATCTCATCATATCTTTGCTTTACTGGCACCATTTTCAATGTTTCTGATAATGCCAATTTCATTTCAGCATTACCACTTGTAATTTCCTTGCTCTGCTTTTATTTTTGATGACCAATTCCCTCTTTTGATTAACCATTTTTGTAAAATGTCATGTGAGTTCATTATAGGGAGATAGGAAGCCAATACAACCCCACTGTCTGTATATGAACTAAATAACAAGTGTGCAGTGGCCATTGACATAATTTGAAAGAACTGATGTGATTGGTCACCGATTATGAAGTCCATTTGTTACTTACATATGTGAACTGAAATGCTAACAGCAAAGTTTGTACTATATACCATACCTTATAGTTGATATACCATGGTGACTAAAATTTGAATAGTGTGATTGTGGGGCTGATAATTATTTTTCTAAAAATATAATTTGAGGGAAATGTATTCACATTAGTAGCAGGCAATGTGAGGACCACTTGTCCTATGAAGTCATAATGTTCAGGAACAGAGAACTATATCAAATGAGCAGAACCAATACATTGATACATATGTACTTAAATGAAAATTTAGTCTACAGATAAAGGGGCATTTTTAAATCAGTGGGGAAAATATGGCCTAGTTATCTAATAATATTGGAAGAACTGGTAATTCATGAAGACAAAAAAGTGAGGGTAAGGGATAATCACTATATTATACCCTACTGTAAAATAATTTGTACAAGAATTAATAAAATGCAAGCAAAAATCTAGGATTTTCTAGAAGAAAATATAAATAAATATATACTGTAGTATCTTAGCAAGGAAAAGATCTGAATAATTTTTTTAAAACCTATATACCAGATCATGAAGAAAGATAGTTTTGACTACATTAAAATGAAACACTTCTGTATTGTGAAAGACAAGTGACAGATTGAAAATATTAATTGCAAGAAAAGAAATGCTATTAGCAATATAAAGCTCATCTAAATACACAGTAAGAAAAAGCTTGTAAATCAATTGAAATAGCCAAGACACATGAATTAAAAAGAAAACTATAGAAAAAGAAGTACATATGGTTAATTAATGTGTTATATTTTTAAACTCATGAGAAAGTTAAACAAATACTAATTAAAACAATGAGATTTTTTCTAAAAGATTAATAATAGCTAATTTTTAGGAATATGCACATATACTGGAATTCTTATTTTCTGCTAGTGATAGTTTCAGTTAATAAAGCATTTTTAGAGTATTCTACACTATTAGAATTTTAGGCATGCACACATTTTATCTAGAAATACAACCTCTATGACTTCTTAAAAATGAAATTAAGCCCTGACCAGTTTGGCTCAGTGGATAGAGCGTCAGCCTGCGGACTCAAGGGTCCCAGGTTTGATTCCGGTCAAGGGCATGTACCTTGGTTGTGGGCACATCCCCAGTAGGGAGTGTGCAGGAGGCGGCTGATCGATGTTTCTCTCTCATTGATGTTTCTAACTCTCTATCCCTCTCCCTTCCTCTCTGTAAAAAAATCAATAAAATATATTTAAAAAAATGAAATTAAATTCCAGTTGTGTCCTAAAATGAAAGTACATGGTAGGCTATCAATATTAAAATTAGCATTTTATCTCCCTCTCTTTCTCTTTACTTATTAACCCTGTCCTCAACCTAGGTTCACCATTATCCTGACCTTTTTTAAGGATGATATTTACATTGTCAATATTGTTCTTTTAAGTAAGACTTTGAAGTATATATATATTTAGGATAACCATCAATAAACATATGGATGGTATTACATAAATATAAAGTGTGCTTAAACATAATACAAGAATTTCTAAACAAAGTTCAGGTATAATATCTGTATTTGAATAGTAACATTATATAATTGAACTATGTACTAAGTGTCACTGACAGTCCTTAGTGCCAGGCACTGAGTTTTTTAAAGTAGCAATTATAACTTTTATCTCAAAAGCCATTGTGGTATAATTTATATAAGCAGACTTTGCCTAGTAAATATTTGTCTATTTTCAATTAGGAGACTTTGGAGATATAGTAATATTTTTTTAAATACATATTTTTTATAGATTTTTTACAGAGAGGAAGGGAGAGGGATAGAGAGTTAGAAACATCGATGAGAGAGAAACATTGATCAGCTGCCTCCTGCACACTCCCCACTGGGTATGTGTCCGCAACCAAGGCACATGCCCTTGGCCGGAATCGAACCCGGGACCCTTGAGTCCGTAGGCCAACGCTCTATCCACTGAGCCAAACTGGTCAGGGCTATAGTAATATTTTTAAGGAAAAAATTATACGTGTGTGTGTGTGTGTGTGTGTGTGTGTGTGTGTATATATATTATATTACTTTTAATGGCTTTATCACAATCCCTATATGGTCCTTCTAAATTTGGTAATGTATCCTTTTCTAAAACTGTTCTTTTATGTAGACTTTTGTAAAAAATCAATATACCCATTTCCTTATTTATTTTTGAGCAATTGATTTGCTTTTAAAATCCACACAACACATTTTATTAGGGTAGGTTGCTGCATTTAACTATCTTTATATTTCTGAGTACATTTTTGGTTCATACATATGCAGCAGAGAAAATTAATGGTATGGAATCTATATATATAAAAGCCAAGTGACCAGAACACCAGAATGACCAGAACAACCGGTCGCTATGACGTGCACTGTGGCCAGCCAACAAGCCTGATTGGGGGGTGGCCCCTCCCCCAGGCCGGCCCCAGCTGGCCATCCTACTGTGGCCCCATTTCCTGGCCAGCCTGGCCCTCCAATTGGACTCCATACCCAGATCAGGGGCACCTCCCCATAGCCGGCCCGGTCCCCGATCTGCCCCCCCAACCTCGATTGGGGGCAAGGCCAGCCTGCCAACCTCCCACAGCCCCCTCCCCCCAGCAGTCCCCACCCTGATCTGGCCCTGATAATGGGTGGGGCTGGCCAGCCAACCTCCCACATCCCCTACTCCCCACTGGCCTGGCCAGTCGGCCCCCATTGGGGCAGGCTGAGCCGGCTGGAACCCACCTGTGCACGAATTCCTGCACTGGGCCTCTAGTTGTAAAATAATACCATTTATTAGAGTGAATGCAAATGTGCATCCATGTATATTTTTCAAAATAATGTCTTGCTTTAAATATACCTACCCTGAAAATTGAGATGAGGACACTTTAAAATATAAAAATTGAAAATAAGCCTTTCAGATGACCAGAATTGCTCCCCTAATCTAGACTAGTATCTACTCTGACACATTTGGATGCTTGGTCATCTCATGTTATATTATTATTAAAATTTAACTACTTTTTAGAGAGATTAAATATAATTTGGGAAGGATTGAGGAATCTTTAGTTATATTAGGATGTCAGTCAAGTCAAGGATATGATAAGCCAGCTATATCTACATAAATAGTTTTACATATTTGGTGTACATTCATTTATGCAATAAAATTTTACACTTCTTAAAAGAATTACAACAGCTTTTATGTCTTTGCATCATTTTAACTTTATATTTCTCAAATTATGTTCATCAATGAGAGTGGCTTGAGAAATATTCCAGTTCACCTCAACACACTGAACTGCTGCCTGCTAGGTTTTATTTCAAACATGAAGGAAGCAAAATAAAATAAAAACCTGGGTTCAAAAATCCTGTAATAACAGATTAATAATTAATAAATTGAATGATATATGTCAAAACAGGTTTCTACAGATATAGTAGATACATAAGAGAGTGGTAATCAAATACATATAGAGAAGTTAGAAAAGCTTTCTATGTATTTAATTTGCTACATAACTGTTATCCTAATTAATTATTACACTCTCTTGGATCAAATAGAGATAATATATCTAGACAGTGATTAAGAAAATATTTAACTTTAGACCAAAATGTGGAAATAACTTTCAGTGTCATATACCTGCCTATCTGAGCTCTCCACTTAGCTATCTTCTTTGGCATCTCAAATCTAATATGTTTAAACCTTTTTTTAAAAGTTTATACTTATAGTTGAAAGTATTACAGATGTCCCCCTTTTTTTGTTCCCATTGTCGCCCTTTACCTTGCACCAACCACTCGCAGACCTTCACCACCATATTGTCCATATCCATGGGTTATGCATATACGAATACAAGTTCTTTGGTTAATCACTTCCCTCCTACCTACCCACCCCTGCCTTCCTCTGATATTTGACAGTCTATGTGTCTGGATCTATTTTGTTCAAGTTTATTTTATTCATTAGATTCTACATATGAGTGAGATCATGTGATATTTGTCTTTCTCTGACTGACTTCTTTCGCTTAGCATATTACTCTCCTGGTCCCTCCATGTTGTCTCAAAGGGTAACAGATCCTTCTTTTTTACAGCTGTGTAGTATTGCATGGTGTAAATGCACCACAGCTTTTTTATCCACTCATCTACTGATAGGTACTTGGGCTGTTTCCAGATCTTAGCTATTGTAAATTGTGCTGCTATGAACATAGGAATGCATATATTCTTTTTTTTAAATATATTTTATTGATTTTTTACAGAGAAGAAGGGAGAGGGATAGAGAGCCAGAAACATCGATGAGAGAGATCGATCAGCTGCCTCCTGCACGCCCCCCAGTGGGGATGTGCCCGCAACCAAGGTACATGCCCTTGACCGGAATCGAACCTGGGACCCCTGAGTCTGCAGGCCGACGCTCTATCCACTGAGCCAAACCGGTTCGGCAGGAATGCATATATTCTTTATGATTGGTGTTTCAGGTTTCTTAGGATTAGCTCTCAGAAGTGGGATCACTGGGTCAAATGACAATTTCTTACTCCTGATAGCCCACTCCCAAATCTGTTCTATATAACCTCCTAAACTTGGTAAATGAATTTGTGTAGGACAGGCCAAGGACCTCAATATCTTTGAAAGTGTGTTATCTACCACAAATGTTATTGCCCTGGATACCCACAGCTCTTTCACTCATGGTCTTCAACTGAAGACTCCCCTAGCCCCCTTTCTCATAGGGTTGTTTTTGTTTTGCTTACCTCTGTTTTCTATTTTTAAATTGTCATTTATTTCATTACATATTATTTCTACTTTGGAAAATAGCCATAATATGCCAGCTTCATTAATTTGAATAAGACTATGGTTTTATAAAATAAAATAAAAATAAGCCAAATTAAATTTTAAAAGCTGAACAATAAAACTCTCCTCTGTAGAACTATTCAAAATGCTATTAAATAAATCTTTTGCAATCGTATATCATGTGCAATTCTATTTTTTGTGAAGAATTATGTTAATGAATCAATGCATTTGGACAATCACCTTACATTAATTAAACTGCTTTTGGGTTATTTAACTCTCAATGAATTATAGATATATTGATTATTTAAACTGTACAAAGGGAATATCACTTTGCAAAATTTGGTCTCATTACTGTAATTTCACTTGGGTAATTGTAGAGGTAATATTCGTGGAATTTATGAACTCTTTCATGAAATGTTACTGCCCATCTGCTCACTCAAATGGAAAAGTTATGTGACTTTTCAGGCCTCAGTTATCTCACATATAGCATAAAAGTAATAACAGTTTTTTCAAGATGACATTAGATGATGCTTGTGACATTCTATTTTACTTTAGAGCTATATTGAGTTTTAACAAATGCATATTTACTGGATGGCTAAGATTCAAGTTAGACATTTTTTCATATATATATACTAGAGGCCCGGTGCACAAAAATTTGTGCACTCGGGGGGGGGGGGGATTCCCAGCCCGGCCTGTGCCCTCTCACAGTCTGGGACCCCTCGGGAGATAACGACCTGCTGGCTTAGGCCTGCTCCCGGGTGGCAGAGGGCAGGCCCAATCCCTAGGTACCCCCCTATCAGGCACAGAGCAGGCTGATCAGGGGGTTTGGGCGCTGCCCCCTGTCACGCTGATCCCCGTGCGGGGAGCCTCGCTGCTCCGCTGATCCCGGTGCCGGGAGGCATATTACCCTTTTGCTATATAGGATAGAGGCCTGGTGCATGGGTGGGGGCTGGCTGGTTTGCCCTGAAGGGTGTCCTGGATCAGGGTGGGGGTCCCCACTGGGGTGCCTGGCCAGGCTGGCTGAGGGGCTGAGGGCTGTTTTCCGGAAGCGGGTGATTGAAGCTCCCAACTGCTCCTTTTTTCTTTCTTTTTTTTTTATTCTGGGCCAGCTTTAGCTCTGAGGCCTCGCTGCTGAAAACATCGATACAATGTTGCGGTCCGGCTGGCTGAAGCCCGGCTGAATGAAAGCCGGTTTCTGGGGTTTTGTTTAGCTTCTTATTTGCAACATAGTACATAGTTGCTTAGAGTTGCAGCTGAGAGGCCGGCAGCGGCAGGCGGGGAACGTTGGAGTCCGCATTCACTGGAGCAAGCAAGCCTCCCTGCTCTCTTCAGTGCATGGCTGCCAGCCGCCATCTTGGCTGACAGTTAATTTGCATAAGGATATGCTGATTAGCCAATGGGAAGGGTAGCGGTCATACGCTAATTACCATGTTTCTCTTTTATTAGTGTAGATGTATATATATATGAAAATTTTAAATATTTTTTAAAAGTTTATACACACTTTGAATCATTATTAATTTATACACACTTTGAATCATTATTAATTTCAATGGGTTAAATCTCAAAACAAAGAAATCAATTGAACTATCAGAAAAAATGTATATATATATATAGTTTTTTGCAAGATTCATGTTATTGTTTGTTATACATTCCACCAGACTCAAAAGGTACACATAACACATATGTTTCAAAGAGCTAATATGGTGTTTATAGTATAGTGATCTAAGACAACTCAAGGGAAGCAGTTATTGGCAAGGTAACTTCTAAAGATTTCATTGATTTTCTAAATTTTATGGCATAAGGCATAAATTAATTTTAACTGGTGAACTTATCATATTAATAAGTAAAAGAAAACATAGAAAAAAAGTACCAATTTTGCCTCAATAAATATTTTTGTTGTTTTTTAATCGTTTAGTGAGATCCTGTCTAAAAAGTAATTGAATTAAGAAAGAAATTGCATGAATTGTCAGAAAGTTTCTTTTTAAAATTTACTTGACATTTATTTAGCAATGCTCATGAACCTCTCATTGCATGCCAGGTTCTGTCTTAGACCCCGGGAGCACAGGTGAACAAAGCAACATTAGTCCCGCCTGCATGAGATTTAAACTTTGTGGAGCGGGTGCACACAATCAAATACAGTATTAAAAATATGATATAGGAACCTCTCTTGGTTTTCTGATGTGTATTAGAACATCATATTCCCTGTCAGTCTTTTGTAAAGGATGTTGAAGTCATTTGGCTAGTGTAAGAAATAAAAATGATATGGGCCAGTGATTTTTACTTTCGTCTGTTGATCATGGATAGTTGATGATTTGGGAACTATATACCTCAACTTTGCTCATGGCTTATACCTTTATGACAACATGAGGGGAAACATTGTAAGCACGTGGGATGCTTTGTTTTGCTTTTTGATGCATATGCAGTGACCATAAATATTGTGTAAAGGGCACGAGCTAAGTCTTAAGTGAAAGCATGATAGTGCCTCAGTCCCAACATCCAGACAAGTCTATGGATTGTATTCTACCTCTGCCATGTCTGTGCCAGTCTCCCATTTTTGCACTATATCTCTCTAAAACATCACTAGCAGCCAAATGTGACATATATTTCTCTCTTTTTTTTTTTTGCTATACTGAAGTACTAATCATTATTTATAGCAATTAATTTCTCAAGACCCCAAGGGGAGTAAATTCAATTAGCCTCACACACCAGCAGTGCAGACTTGCCATCTAGTGATGACAGAAGGTAACTATGGATTTCAAAAAACACTACAAATATTTATGAAGCACTTACTCTGACACATTGGCAAAGATACAGAGATTAGTAACATATTGAATTTGAGCCAAAGAGCTCAAAATATAGTGAGAGAGACAAGACACAAAAACAACTAATTTTACGGCAAAACATTTTTTTAAAGGAAGAAAGAATTACTTATTATCTATGCTGAGAGAGCACAGTTTAAAGAATGAATTCTGACAGATCATGGAGGGATTGACTATAAAAGGTAGAATTTGAACTGGCTTCTTAGAAGGCTAGTAAGGTTTGAATGGTCAGGATACTGGGGAGCAGGTTTATTTGTTAAGCAGAATTATACATTGGAATGAAAGACATAAATTTGGGGGAAATTCTATGGCTGATATATTGGGTATAGGGAAGAGGATCCGTAGGCGAGGAACCCCATCACATCCCTTTTTTCATTGGGGTCTAGGTTAGTCTACTAATTGACATCTACCAGGAATTCAGTTAATATTTGTTTAAATATTAATTACTAATAATTAATGAAGGGTAGTTAGGGAATACGATTATAGAAAATCTTGGAAACTATACATAGGAATATTTAAAGGTTTTATTAAATCTATAAGGAATTGGGTATGCTATGAAATATTATTGAGACCCTATGACGTTCACTACAATTTGCATACTCAATGCTCAGTTACTATTTCCTCCTTAATAATATCTCAATTATTTTTTTCTGAGCAGTACATTTATGGAGTGACATTTCTGTACCTCCTTTCCATCTGAGGACAGTCAAATGACACATTTCTGTCGATGAGATAAATGCAGAAATCTCTGGATGGTGCTTACAGGAGGACCTTTAAAGAAAACCTACAGGGACCCTTGGCCCTTGGCCTTCCCGATTATGGTTGGAACTCCCGAAGCCCAGTTGTAAACATGGAGCGCTATATTACTCTCTGTAAATGATAGAGCAGAACATTAAAATGAAACCAGATTCCTGATTATGTCAGGGCGCTATCCTAGCAGCCCTGGACTGATTCACTCTAAAACCCATATTTACATGAGAAAAATAAAACTGTAATTGCTTAAGCCATTTGTTCCCAGATTTCTCTTGTTTGGAGCCAAACAATTCTAAAATTATGCAGACACTGAGGAAAATTACCTAACTCAGTCAGTACCATGGTAGGTGACAAAGAATGGGTTGACCTCTGGAGATGTTTGGAACAAGAAGCTAGCTGATATTATATTGTCACTAAAGTTTATTAACACTTTGCCACAGTGGAAACTATTTCCCCATCACTCTCCAGTAAGCAAAGCACTGCTCATCGCCCAAGTAAAATGTCGCTCTGATGCCTGTGTCTAACCTCCATTCAGAATCAATCCCTTTTTCCTGTTCTCACTGTGCCAGTATTACTATTGCTTTTCCAACCCCAAGCTCCCTTCATCATTCAACAGAACCTCATATATTTTTTGTTTTATTTTCCCTAGAAAGCAAAATTATTTTGCCCTGGCATTGTGCCCAGGTTGATCAAAACTAATAATAGCTATCCTGTTGTGGTTTTCTGATTTGAATGATATTTTCACTGATTTCTGTGCAGCTAGGGGTATTCATACCACCCAGTTCTTGAAAAGTTACAAAATAAGGAAAAAAACCCCCACAAAAACAATAAAAAAAATCAGAGAGGCACATGCTTCCTAGAAGTGTTTTATTTAGAGTAGGATAAAACCTTTGTAGAACATAAACTTAGCCTTTTCACCCTCTTGCTTATACTTTTATTTTTCCTTTACTACCCTCCCTCATTTCCCTCAGGTAACCACTTTTACTGTTGTCTGTATCTATGAGTTTTAAGTTTTATATCTCACATATGAGTGAAGTCATATGTTTCTTAGCTTTTTCTGACTGATTTCATTTAGCATAATATTCTCATGGTCCATCCATGTTGTCGCAAATGACAGTATTTCATCTTTTCTTATGGCTGAGTAGTATTCCTTTGTGTATATGTTCCACATCTTTTTTTATCCAATCATCTGTGGAAGGACACTTAGGTTGTTTCCATGTTTTGACCATAAATAATGCTGCAATGTACATAGGGGTGCATATGTCTTTGTGAATACATTTTTTAAAATTTTGGGAGTAGATACCCAGAAGAGGGATTGTTGGGTATGTAAATCTATTCTTAATTTTTTGAGGACCTTCCATGCTGTTTTCCATAGTGGTTGTACCAGTTTATATCTCCACCAGCAGTGAATGAGGGTTTCTTTTTCTCCACCACCTCTCCAGTACTTGCTATTAATTGTCTCATTGACCACAGCCATTCTAACAGGTGTGAGTTGGTGTCTCATTGTAGTTTTGATTTGTATTTCCCTAGTAGCTAGTGAAGTTGAGCATCTTTTCATGTATCTGTTGGCCATTTGTATGTCTTCTTGGGAAAAGTGTGTGTTCAGGTCCTCTGCCCATTTTTTAATGGGATTGTTTATATTTTGGTCTTGAATTGTATGAGTTCTTCATATATTTTGGATATTAACCCCTTGCAGGTTCTGTTGTTTGCAAATATCATCTCCCATTTGGTTGGTTGCCTTTGTGTTTTGTTGGTGGTAGTTACTTCTAATTTTAAATGAACTCCTAGTGCTTGGAACTACAACATTAACCCTAAGGCCACTAGGCAATAAACATAAGCATGAAATGTCAGCATGCACTGATGGGAAAATTCTGTGTCATTTTTGGTCACCATCAATTTCTATATTTCATGTCTTATGTCAAATTATGCCGCCAATTTTCTAAAATTTCTGACCAAAACAGAAAGCAAACTTTTTTTTCTGTGAACTAGTTGCGTTCTATAATACATTATCTAATATTCACAAACATTGTATTACTACATACAAAGAAATAGAGGCTAAGAACATCAAAGTAATATGTCTGAAGTTGCACAGCTCAGAAAAAGATATATACTTAAGTGGCACAGTTTGTTTCATTTAAGTGAAGATACCCCTGCATAGTATTAACCCCACTCATAAAAAGAATAGTTGACATTTTTTCCTTTAACTTGTGACTTTAGAAATAAATTATCAGTGACTCTCATTAGTGGAAATAGATATTTCATTTAGTGATAATTCTAAAGAATGATCCAAGCTGATCATTTGTCTGTTTAAATTGCTAATTTTATCTTTTGTTGTTAGAAACAGAGTTAAATTGATCAGGCGGTAGACTTCTTTAAGCATTCTTAATTTGATAGGTGACACACTGTTTTAGCTTCTCATTTCACACCAAACATGGTTTTTTTTATGAAGAAATTATGTAAATAGGAGAGTGAAAATTGGATTTGTAGCTTTTCACACAGACTATTTTATTAAATTCACAGACTTTTTAACAGTCTATCACAATAGCACTTACTTAATTCGCAAAAGATACAGATTCATAAATAATTAACAGAGAAATATTCTTATTGAATTGTTTCCTGATTATTGATTAGTTTCCATTGTTATAATTTTACTGGAATATGACTTTGCAGAAACAACATTGATTTAGATTGTTTTCTAGAATACACTTTATTTGATTCATTTAAAACATAGTAAAAAAAAAGAAAGATATCTGGAGTCTTAACAAATCTGCTGATGTTTAATGAATTGAGTTTTCCTAATGCAGCGGTTCTCAACCTGTGGGTCACGACCCCTTTGGGGGTTGAATGACCCTTTCACGGGGTCGCCTAAGACCATCAGAAAACACATATATAATTACACATTGTTTTTGTGATTAATCACTATGCTTTAATTATGTTCAATTTGTAACAATGAAAATACATCCTGCATATCAGATATTTACATTACGATTCATAACAGTAGCAAAATTACAGTTATGAAGTAGCAACGAAAATAATTTTATGGTTGGGGGTCACCACAACATGAAGAACTGTATTAAAGGGTCACGGCATTAAGAAGGTTGAGAACCACTGATCTAAGGACATAGGCTTTGTCGTTTACTAGAATAACATCCTTTGAGCACATGTGGCTGTTTTCTCCAATTATTGGAATAATTAACCTTTTAAATTTTTTATATTATCTATTTATCAAATAAAATTCAAGAAAGTGAATTGGCAATTTCTTTAGAATCTCCATTTAATAGATTTTGACCAGTATCATGGCTTATCTATGTATTTCCATTACTTATATATAGATTCCTTATGTATTTCTTACTTGGTTAAAAACTAAAACTTATCTTCTCAGTGACATTTAAGATTGTCATAATATTTAGAAAATAATAGAAGTTTCAGGTTTTAATAGCCTGCTTTGGAATTACTAGACATGATAGACACTAAAAACTTGTGGGATTTATTTATTTCCTGATTTGAATAGAACATTTAACCTCCACCTGTATTTGGTTCCCTAAAGAGATTGTCTTGAGTGTACACTTCCTTTTGTGTAAACAAGTAGTAATTCATTGTCAGTATCTCTTGGTTGGAGGTAAAAAAAAATGCAAATATGCAAAACTAGTTAAAAATTGGACCTTAGCTTGTTGAAAGTTTATTGTATTTTCATATTATACATTAACCTGATTTTTAAAAAAATTCAATTTACTTCTCAGATTCATATGCATAATATAAAATTATATTTAGATAATATACTTGCAACTGAAGAATAATAAGTTCAGAAGTATCTGTAAACTTATTGAAAGAGAAAAATTTTAAATATATAAAATAACTGAGTCAAATTAATATAATACATTAAGAATAAACTGTAATATTTGTGAACATTTAGTTAATTAGAGCTTCATTATTAGAACTTTATTTATCGTATGACTATATAGTGTAATTCTGGTCTGCAAAGTAACATATTTGTAATGTACTTAAATTAATTGGAAAATTTATTTGAGAAACTAAATATCTCCTATAATTATTAAAATTTATGAAACTATAAACAACAAGTAAATATTTATAATTTTATTTATAAATTAAAAGTAAAATAATAAATATGAAATAATCATCATTTATTTCAGACATTGATTATGCAGTGCAAGTTGGATATGACTGACATTGTATTTGTGTGTGGGTTTGTATGTATATATGAAAATGAGTATATTACTTGGCTGGCACACATGCCATATATGCATATTAATTTGTATATTAACAGAGAGATTAGGAAGATCTCTCTAGATAGAAATGTGTGTGTGTGTGTGCATGTGAATATGTGTATTTATTTACATATCTAGAGAGATGTAAACAGTTTCTGTTCCTTTGCAAAAGTCATATAGGGAACAAAACCTGTCCTAGTTAATTGATTTCAAATAATGTTTCTTTTTTATAAGTCAAAACACATAAATAAGTTGGAACACATAAAAACAGTTCTTAAAATGATTTTGTTTGTATAATTGATTTAATGAATATGTTTTTGGTACTAGAATGAAATTTACTGCAGCATACAACTTAATAGTGGTTAATGGGATTGTAAATCCAATAGTTGTTGTGACTTTCACATCTTGTTAAGCTATTAATAAGGATTCATAAAACATAGTTGAAAGTTAAGCTTTCTTTGTTTGTTTATAGAGCCTGCCATTCTGAAAACAATAAAGGATTCATTCAATAAATTCACTAAGTAAGCAATATTTCAGAGACAAATTAGTTTATAATTATTAGGTATAACTGAGTAATATTACAATTCAGGAAGGTTAAATTTATTATTTCATGCATTTTGGTAGCATATTAATTGTTGTAGTTAACACTTGGCTATTAATTAGTTCGTTTTACTTTAGAGACCTTCAACTATTGTATTTCCCAGAAGGGAGAAGAAAGGGAGGAAAATAACGTTCAAATGAACATTTATTTTGGTCCCAGTTAGGATATTTTGGGGTAAATTGAAAAATCAAACTCAAAGTAGAGATTAATTCTCTCTTATAACAAGAAATTGGAGGGAAGAGACGTCACAGTTGTTTGATTTCATGGCTCAGTGATGTTACAGAACCCAGCACTTTGCATTTTTCCTCTTAGATTCATTGTTTCCCATCTTCAGTGTTAGCTTCATTCTCAGGTCAATAAAAGAGCTCACATCTAGAAATGATAACATCTCTTCACAGTGAGGCAGCTTTCCTCAGGAAATAATGTACCATCCTTCCTATCACATTGGCCAGATTTCGGTTTGTCCCTACCTGAAGATATCATTGAAAATGGAAATAGATTTTCCATGTTTTTGACCATCATCTTGTGTGAGATGGTGGTTGAGGAGTAAACATTAATATTCAGCATAATTCATGCTTAAACTTTTACCATATGAATAATATGTTGAATGTTTAATATATGGACAGTCAGTCCATTTATTTTAATATTTTAGAGTTTATTTCTTAAATCAACTTTGGAAATAAAAAACAATGATTGCTGAACCATAATTTTTGGTCCCCTGTTATAGGTATAGTTTAAAAATTGGAGTTTTATTTCTTTTTTTTTCCCTCAAGACTCCAAACTTAAAAATGGAGTTCAGGTACAGAGCCAAAATGATGATGAAGGTACACCGCAGGGAGTTGTGGATGACCTGAATGACATGGTGGTGCATATGAGACTTTTTTAGACTTCCTTTGGTTTTACATCAGACATTGGTTTGAAAAGATCATACATTTATACGGTCATGGCACAATGAAAAGTTGCCTAAGCTCAGAAAGTGGACATACAATTTTGATATGCCTGCCATATTTACAGGAGTCACAATTTATTTTTTCCTTTTGGATTTGTGCACCTTATATTGTAGTAAGGGCAATATGCAAGCCCTAAGTCTATTTGAAGAATATATTTCATTGAGCTGCATCTTCATTTAGTTTCATAATTTTATTGAAGTATTCTAAAAGAAGCAGTGTTAGAAAACTTGTTTTGAAATGTTGCATAGGATCATTGAAAACAACATCTACCATATTTTTTTAAAACCCCAGTGAAATCTTTCTTTTAAACTTAATTGGCTTGAAAGGCTTTTCTACCCTGAAGGAGCAATATGTTTTGTTGTTTTTGTTGTTTTTTGTATTAACTGAGAAACATGTGATAGGTATATAGGTGTTTTTGTTTTTGTTGTTAGAAGTTCACTTCCAGATTTAAGCAGGAATCAAAAATATTTCAAAAAATATTAAATTTTATGAAATATACATGATGCTATTTTTATCTCAGTGTGAACATTCTACTGAGCCATGGTTTAGCCTCTCTGGTCCAGGTATTTTTAAAAGTATTTTGTTAGATTTGATAGTTTCTACAAACCGACTCAATTTAATATTAAAAGGCAAGAGATAGTTCAACAGACATATATAAGAAAACATCTGTTACACTATATAAATTATGTAGAAAATGGTGATTCCCAAGGCAGTTGTAAAAAAGTAGCAGTTATACAATTCTTTGCTATTGTTATTAGTGGCTAATTAGACCAGTACTTATAGTAATCTAGCCTGTGGCTATATCTACAGAACTTATCATTTTATTAAAATTAAATTTTATTTGCTGTGATAATTGGGAGTCAACTACTTCTATATTCAGGAACTCATAACCCCATATGCGGGAAAACTAAGATAAGAATTTTTATTGCTCTCCGACTAGTGATTCATTGTCTAGTAAGCACAGTGATGGATGGGGTTTTGTGAGTGACACTGGGGTGTGTGAGAATTTGTGTGTTAATTCACTTTATAATTTATACAAGGTAAATAAATACCTCTATATTCTATCTAGATCCAGTATAGCTTCACTATAATTCTTTAATAAGAGTCTCCATAATCTCTCATATTATATTTTAATATGATGAGGTGATGCTTGAATATTAGCAATCATACATAATATCCACAACATGGATATTAAAAATATATCTGATGAAAAGGCTTATTTTTATAAATCTCTTCTTATCTAGAATATATTTTACAGAATTTAATCTATAAGTCATGGCTAGAGATTCTGACTAAATCATAACCACTTTTGATAAGAAAATGAAAGAGAAGTGATGTATGGCATTAATGAAATGCCATGGACAGAAAAGATAGAATGGTATGAGTAAACAAAAAATATAAAGGCAAAGTTGAGTAAAATACATTAAACTAGTTCAACTATTATTACATAAGGAAAAGCAAGAGATTAGTGGAAGATGAAGAAAAGATGAAAGCTTGGGTAGAGCATCTGTAGTTTTTCTGGACACTATGTGGAATATTAGAAGCACTGCATTCATGTGAACACCTCAGTGGATTCTAAATAAGTTGACCTGGCTTTAATTTGAGCATTTGCTCTTATGAGCTTTGTGCCTTTGTGGATATTGCTGAAGCTCCTTGAACCTCACACCCTCACCTGTAACATCATGTTAGTTTCTGTGCCTCCTTGCGCAGCTCATGTAAGGATCAAATATTAAAGAGCTTTGTGAACTAAAAATTTATATCTCTGAGTTTTGTTCTTTAGAGGCTAACGATTAAAGACTCGGAGTTGTATCTCAGGTTTCACAGACAAAGCTTAGCTGTTGATAGCAGACCACAGACTATTTGTTCTGTTCTTGTTTTAGAAAACTTTTTATATTTTGAAAACATTGTATGTGGTAATACTTATGGCTAGCCTCCAGACTGTGTGTTTAGTATTATATATTTCCACATATACTCTTATATGTAATTTGTTAGGTAACTCATTAAGGAATGAACTAAAGAAAAACAAGAACAGAGAATATAATACGTGGGTAAAATCTATGTACCATTAATAAGGAAAATAAGGACCTTTTTCAAGTATTTGATCCACCTAAGGAAGAAAAAAAAAGAGTTTGGGTACCACTGTCTCTAGCACTGGCACCCTAATTGCATTGATGGCCCAAGATAAGACATTGGTAAGGAGCAGAGAGAGAGAGGGAGAGAAGAGATGTTTGCAGACAGATAAGTATATTCATGGTTTTTATATAAAGATTGATTTTTTGTTGCTTTAACAGTGTAAAAAATCATCTTCTTATGTCTGAATTGTTATATACAATTCTCACCTCAAAGATAATATGCAAAACTAAGATAATATAATATACAAAGACATGAATCTAACTTGCTCAGGTATACAAATAATTAAATATACATCATCTAAACATTTAGGTTAAGTAATTGCATAAGTTTTCAAAAGAGATAAGCTTAATAAAAAATACTGAGAATTACTCATACAGGGAATATTTTGTGTTTAGAATAAATAATAAATTATTTTCATTTTCCAAGTAATAATTACTAACATTTTATAACATTTATTATATGCCAAACATTGTCCTATATGTTATAGAATATTAACTCAATTCTCTCAACAATTATATTAAGTAGATTCTGGTATAATTCTTATTTTATAGATGAAACAAATAAGGGAGCTTTATATTTCCCAAGGTCACGCATATACACTGAGTGGCCAGATTATTATGACCACCTGACGTTTGTAGGCAAATTAGCTATAATTTTACACTGAAGTTGCTAGAGGGCCAGATCATTATAAACGTCTGAATAGCACAACATACCTAAATATTGTTGCTGATCAAGTTCATCCTTTCATATTGATGGCATATCCCAATGGAGATGGCTTCTTCCAATAAGACAATGTGCCATGCTCGTATTGTGCAGGAGTGGTTTCAAAAACATGAGGGAGACTTTACCTTGCTTAGGTGGCCCCTACAATCACCAGATCTCAATCCAATTGAGCATTTGTGGGACAAAGTTACAAGAGCCATCAGGAAGCTGGTTCCACAACTATCAAATCTCACAGAACTGGACAGTGCTATTCATCAGGCATGGTGTCAGATTCCTCGCATTACCTTTCAACATCTCGTGGAGTCAATGCCTAGAAGAATCGCAGCAGTATTGAAAGCAAAAGGTGGCCCAACCAAGTACTGATGGGGTGGTCATAATAATCTGGCCGGTCATAATAATCTGGCCACTCAGTGTATATAAAAGGCAGGGTTAGATGAGTATCCAGGCATTTTGATTCTGGAGTTTTGTTATTAAACACTATGAGGATATACTGCTTTCCTAAGATAGAAAAGATGAATAAAGAGACAAGAAGTACAAGGGCTGATGGACTGAGGTTGGGATTGTTATTATGGTGGGAATGAGCATATATACCTGCTTTGTTTTGTATCCTGGCAAAACTTTCCCAAAGTGGATCTGAATAATTGAATGACAGGGCAAGCTGATCAACTACTGTGATACGAAATTGGGAAGCATAGGGAGCATGTTTTATTCTTCTTGGTATTCCCAAGGCTTAACATTACACATGGCATACAGCAGGAGCCCTGTACATGATTACTGAATGAAGACCGTTTTGGAGAGGCTGAACTAAACAAGTTTTGGAAACAGCAAGAAACTTAATATAAAACTTTAAGGCTAAAAATTTATGTTGAAACTATTGTGCATATAAGACTCTCTTATTGGGAAGAATTATAAAATAAAAATTAAAAAAGATCACTTGGGGAATAACACAAAGAATTGCAGAACTGTTTAAAAGGAAAATCAAGTGAAAGAGTTGAAAGATAATCAATACATGTGCAACGTTTAATACCTAAATATAGGCAGATGACATTTAGAAAAAAATCTGACTAAGGAAAAAATAAACCCATACATTAAACATAAGCCATGGTATATAGGGGGAAACCAAATATCCTATATAATAAAAGGCTAATATGCCAATCGACCAAAAGGCGGAACGACCGGTTGCTATGAGCCGCACTGACCACCAGGGGGCATACGCTCAATGCTGGAGCTGCCCCCTGGTGGTCAGTGCTCTCCCACAGAGGGAGTGCTGCTCAGACAGAAGCCGGGCTCACAGCTGGCGAGCTCAGCGGTGGTTGTGGGAGCCTCTCCTGCCTCCATGGCAACGTAAAGTATGTTCAGGGAGCGGGCCTAAGCTGTCAGTCGGACATACCTGGAAGGCTCCTGGACTGTGAGAGGGTGGAGGCCGGGTTGAGGGACCCCCCCCCCCCCCCAGTGCATGAATTTTGTGCACCGGGCCTCTAGTGTTAAATAATAGACAACAGTAAATCAAAAGCTAATTAAGCATGGCTATAGTATTTCTTATTCATTTTTAATTTTCTCATTGACAGTGTATTTCTCTTTACACTGGTCTTCAGGTCATGTCTGAACTTTGGAGATTTAGCCAAAACCAGCATCAGGCTGTTATGACAGGTCGGTCTCCTAGTTTCCTAATCCATAAGGTGAGACTTTGGAAAAATCACTTTATTTCCTAAGGTCTTGGTTTCTTGATGTCTTATACATAAAGTGTATTAACTGATCTATAAGGTTGCTTCTAGTTCTGTTTTATTGCGATGTCTTGGAATTAAAAAGCATGCTCTAGACCAGTGGTTCTCAACCTTCTGGCCCTTTAAATACAGTTCCTCATGTTGTGACCCAACCATAAAATTATTTTTGTTGCTACTTAATAACTGTAATGTTGCTACTGTTATGAATTGTAATGTAAATATCTGATATGCAGGATGGTCTTAAGGCGACCCCTGTGAAAGGGTCGTTCTACCGCCAAAGGGGTCGCGACCCACAGGTTGAGAACCACTGCTCTAGACCATGATGGCTTTAAAGATCTGCATACTAAAAAGGATATAATAAATATCTTTGTTGCGAAAAGGTGAGACAGAGAGGAGAAAATCATGTTTAAAAAGTAAACATTGTGTGTGTTTATAATATGCATATATATAATTCTAGCCTGCAAAAAAGAAAAGAACATTTTTGTTTTCTATTACACGTGATTTATAAGCCATTAAGTAAGGTTGAGGAGATGCACATTCAATTTTATGTTTCTTCTTAATCCAAAGGAGGCTGCAAGCTCCCGGCAGCTGCTGCATTAGCATTTTCCAGGCACATATAAACCCTCTTTTAAAATTCTGTTTTCTCATCGCTAAACAGTCAGTGATCATGATGTCATGGTGGCACCACCAAGCAAAAAATAAAAAATAAAATAAAATAAAAATAATGTCATGTCAATTTACAACCTTTAGCAAGGCATTTCTAAATTAAATGGAAAAATATGCTAATGCAATATTAAGGCTGTAACTTTAAAAATAGAAAAGTCAAGACCTACAGAAGTTACGGTTTTCATTACCATCATTAACATGACTCTATCACATACACTGTGTATATTAGTTTTGGTTTTTATTCTTTTCACCTAACTTGTAATCCAATGCATCATATATATCCAACTTAATTTAGCTTCATTAGCTAAATTTTAGAATGTATTTCATAAGTTTTGCACTTTTTATTTACATTCTTAGCTATTGAGAAATCATTTCATAGATACATATGCCATTTATGCTTAATTTACTAAAAATAAACAAGCAACATAATGTACTAGATCATATGTAATACTCACATAAAGTGTTGTCAGAATTTGTATGTACACAAGGATAAGTTTTTCTCTACTAAAAAAGATTTAGTTGCCTAATTTACCTTTGTAGATTACCTATATTCCTTTCTTAAATCTTGTCTGACTTTAGCACTGTCTAGTCTAATCAATTAGCTCCTCCTCTATCACTGGCTACCTAGTCAATTCTCAATGTCATGTGGCCCATTTTCCAGTTATGTCTTAATGGCCTATCCCCATCAAAACTAACCTGTTCTGTGTCCCTATTTCTTTTGATTTATTAGGTAATGAATTCCTCAATTTGTTAAAGTAGAAATGGGACATAAACTCACCTGATATGCTTAGCCCTTTGCACTCCGCTGTCCCCTCCCAGGGGACATCGGAATTCTAGCATATCACTCGGATGTCCCCTCTCAGGGGACATTGCAGTTTATTAGTGATTACGGGGAATTGAGTTATTTCAACGCAATTTTTTGAGACATGCATGTTTCCCTGAAGTTTTATCTTGAAATGGCACAAGAAATTAAATCAAAATATCGTAAAATTACTAAGATATATACAAGAAATGTCAGCGGGTTTTGTGTCGGATTAAACAATAAACTACATATTCCCGATGTGGGACAAAGAAAACGGGACTGCATTGTGTGTTCTAACAGGAAAACACCTGGTGGCAGGCGTCAAACCACTTATTACTGTCAAACATGCACTAATCAGCCTGCAATGCATATTGGGGAGTGTTACAAAACTTATTATACTGTACAAAGTTATAAACAATAAAATATTGTTTTTTTTGCAAATATACATTCCTCGATGTCACCCAATTCATATAAGTCCAATATCATTATAATACGTTACTTGGTTCCAAAATTATACTAAATAATACGAGGGTCTGTAAATGCACGTTTCCGCCGCAAAGTAGCGTCGTAGCTGGTAGCCAATGTCCAGAATGGTTCGAAGTGCAAAGGGTTAAAAATAATTAAGTTATCTATACTCTACTCAGCCCAACTGAATCAGAAGTTTTGGAGATAGTTTTCTTGACTACCCATTTTTTTAAAAAGCTATTTGCATGATTCCAATGAATTTCTTTTGCTAAGAGATATTTTGCTTGATGTTTCCAAGTTAAAGTTTTATTTTTAATATTAGTGTTATTATCATCAAAGTACTAATGATCACTAGTAACAATATATTGCCCCTTTTCAATTATATTAGTTTTTAAAAAATATTTTCAGGATTTTAATCCCAGAGAAGGAATAATATGAGAATTTCATTTAGAACCAATGTAAAGTTACTTCAGAATTACTTCAAAGGCTAGATTAATGTTCATGTGGCCAAGTGCTAATGAAATTCCTCAATCAAAGCAAGCAATTTCATTTTAAAGGCCTGAACCATAACTATTATATAAATTTATGCCAGCAAATACAAAAAGACATTTAGATGTATATCTGTACATCATTCATAGACAGAAGGCAGATATGGTGGGAAAGTTCAGATAAAAGTTCCAGTTCTGCCCTAGCTAGATTGGCTCAGTGGATAGAGCGTTGGCCTGCAGGCTGAAGGGTCCCGGGTTCGATTCAATCAAGGGCTCATGCCAGGTTGCAGGCTTGATCCCTAGTAGGGGGCATGCAGGAGGCAGCCAATCAATGATTCCCTCTCATCATTGATGTTTCTATCTCTCTCCCTCTCCCTTCCTCCCTGAAATCAATAAAAATATATTTTTAAAATAGTTCCAGTTCTGCCACTGTGGCTAAAGAGATATTAGTTAAATCACTGAAAATCACTAAGTTTTCATTTCTTTAATGTAAAGGTTTGTAAACATATGATTTCCCTCTTTGTTTATTAAATTTGTTTAACTGAATGAGTTATTTTCCTCTTCATTCAGAAAAAAATGCATCTCACCTTCTGATAAGAAAATTGTGCTTGATATTTTGTATTCAGTCTGTAAAATAATGAAACCAACATTGAACTTGAGTCAGAAAGCCCTCCTTTGAGATATTAACATCTTTGAGCCTTTTTTAAATGTATCCATACAAATTTACATCTTCCCAAGTAAACAAGTAAATTTTGTGAAGTAATTGAGTGGAGAATGAAATTATTAATTAAATAATCACACAGAAGAATCTATAATTACAAATAAGTAAGAGTTCTAAAGAAAATAAATTAAACATTGAACAGAAATTTGGCCTAACTGGGGGCCTACTTGAGACAAGATATGAAAAATCATGTACCAGTGAGATCTTGGTTTAATTATGAGCAATGAAGATTCCCATTGTAGCTTAAGTGAGATTTCAGTATATTTTCCCTCAAATAAAATAACTCTGAAAGTAGCTAATCCAGAGCTTGTTTGGTAGTGCTTAGCTTTTCTACAACCTCTAATATCCGAACATTGAGGTTCTCTTCCACATGATCCAGATTGGTAGCTAGAACCAAGTCATCACAATTACATGCAGTCAACAATGGAAAAGGGGAAAAAGAAGACATTTTCCTTGCTTTAAGGAGACTTCCCAAGAAGTTACCACAGTATTCATAGTAGATTGTATTGGTCAGATTTTATTGCTGCAAGGAAGGCTGTTTGTTAAATGTCAAACTTATGCTGTGAAATGTGGCAGTTACAAAGTTGAGTTTGGTTCATTGGGGAAGGTGGAAGGAATATATAGAGGGCACTAACATTTGTGCTTTTTCTGAAAACAATTACAAGATAGTTTTCTGAAAAAGGAAACATCATGTACAAAAGGTGAAAAGAGGGGTTGAAATCAGGCTAATAAAAGCACATTGTGAAGGAACTTTTTGGCCATGTTAAGAAAACTGGAAATCAGAGATGGAACATAGTCAAATTCCTATTATGAAAAGACACCGTGGTTGCTATTTGGAAAAAAATATATTTTATGCAACCATTAGCATATGAATGTGTTCTTAAGCTATTAAAGCAATACAGGCAAGAGATGCTGATAGCTCAAACCAGGATGATCCCAATTGAATTTTTCTTTAAGATGCTATTTTCGCCTTAGCTGGTTTGGTTCAGTGGACAGAGCATCAGCCTGTGAACTCAAAGGTCCCAGGTTTGATTCTGGTCAAGGGCACATACTGGGTTGCAGGCTTGATCCCCATTAGGGGGCATGCAGGAGGCAGCTGATCAATGATTCTCTCTCATCATTGATGTTTCTATCTCTCTTTCCCTCTCCCTTCTCTAAAATCAATAAAATAAATTTTTTGAAAAAGATGCTATTTACAAGGTTAACCTATATAGGACTTATAATATTGAGTCTAAGGAAATAAGTGCAAAGGATGACATTTTTCATTTTTTAAATTATATATTAGTTATATTACTGCTGAGATACAGAATGTCATAAGATCATGTATTATTGAATTCAACAAGCTTTGTGTAATGTCCTTGATTTCTAAATGTGGGGTTCTTCATCTTCATCTCTTCCTAACCCTTCAGATTGATTCATTAGTTGAACAGACTATCTACCCTTTGAATATTCTTCATCAGTTACCTTGACTACACACAAAACAACCTAAGGTCCATCTTTCCTCTTGTTAGCACCAAACCGGAAGTCCAGAACCAGGCTCTACTAATGGAAAGACCAATTTTCGGTGAAAGCATTGTGTATGTAATAGCTTACACACCATACAAATGTAGGCATTATTATGTAAATAATTTGTTATTAAAATACTTTCAATTCTGGTTATTAGAATATTAATTTTAATTATATGCTATTAGAGTATATATTAATTAATTATATTATTTACCAGGCATTACAACATTTTCCCTCTGATATATTGTTTGTGTGCATACCATTATGTTATATTTGGAAATAAAATTTCTGCCTTTAAACGTAGATATAGGTGTTAGTTCTAATATATTCAAATCTTAGGAGTTACTCATAGTCTTGCAGCAAACTGTCTTAAAGGGAGTCCCACTATATATAATAAATACAGTGTAGTGGGAGGAAGGAGAATATACCACTGTGAAAACACAAAGAGAAGAGGCAGGCATAGGGATGTTCATAATTTAAGCCACAATAGGAGCAGAAAAAATGTGAACCAGTCCTAGTCAGCTTTAGAATTCACTGGAGGGGAAGGAGGCAGGAGGTTGTTTTGGAAGTGTTAAAGACGTAGTTGTGTCTAATTAAAAACAAGAGTCTTACCTAGGAAAATTTACTGGATAAGAGGCAGACCCTAGATATAGGGTCAGGATAATGCAAGAGTTCAGGCCCCGATTCATTAGGAACATAGAATAAAAAATACTTTCTCCTTTTTACCAGAGAATTTAGCAACCCAAAAGACCTCTTCACATAGATGGATTTGGCAGTCTACTGTTGCATAAAATGCAAGTGTTCCAGAGGGGTCAGATGCAGTATGAGCATAGATTATATAAGGCTCTTTCTCAACAATTAGAAATATTTCAGGGTAAGAGAGTGGACCCTAGCAGAACGGTAGCTACTTAAACTCTTTAATGGCTTCAAATCTTTCTCAGAGCGAAAGCTGTCACAATAGTTTACACAGCTTGACATGATCTTGGTTCTGAGTTCACTTTGACCCAGTCTTCTACTGTGTAGCTCTTTCTCATCAATAATGGACTTCCTGCTATAAATCAAACCTGGAACAAGCCAAGGACCAGGCCCAATTCCAATCTCATGGCATTGAAGCTTCCAGTCCTACTGCCTGGAACATCTGCCATGACTGCTGCTTGGTGACTCACTTCTTCACTTATCTCCACCTCTTCCCAGTACCCCCTTCCCAGTGAGAGCCAAAGACCTAACTTAAGGCAGCATGTTTACCACCCAGTACTTTCTGTCCCTTTCCTGCTTAATTTCCTTTCATGTTTGACCATCATCTCACTCTTTTAACATGCTGTTGTTTTCTGTGCCTTCCCACTCCATAAAGGCTATGAGTGTCAGGAAATAGAACAGTGCCTGGCACATGATAAACACTCAATAAATATGTGTTGAATGAGTGAATAAATGAAGGAATCAACAAATTAATTTTTGAAGGTATTATTGTTATTCCATCTAAAGTTGAGAAACAAGAAAAGCCAAAATGCAGGTTCTGTTTGTTTTCAGGGAAATCGCCTTTATGTGCTTCTCTTCCAGGAGGGGCTATGTTTTCTCACATAAAAACTCAATGTTTAGTATGTATATGGTCTGTCAAAAGATTTAGAACAGAGTGTCAAGTATCAGTCTGGTGATCAGACTGAAGAGGTGGGCTGGCAAGTGAGGGCCTGCATGTCCAGAGCATGTAACCAAACCAGAGAGAAGGGGGGAAATAGGTATACGGAGAGGGGCAAAAGTAGGTTTACAGTTGTGAGATGTGAAACACAGAGTTTATTCTTGTATTATTCTTTTTTTAAAATATCATTTTACTGATTTCAGAGAGGAAGGGAGAGGGAGAGAGATAGAAACATCAATGATGAGGGAGAATGATTGATCAGCTGCCTTCTGCACACCCCCTACTGTGGACTGAGCCCGCAACCCAGGGCATGTGCCCTTGATCGAATTGAATCTGAGACCCTTCAGTCTGTAGGATGACACTCTATCCACTGAGCCAAACCAGCTAGGGCTGTATTATTCTTTATTAATTATTTTATTGTTTTCCATATGAACAGTTGTAAAACTACTATTGCCCCCACCCTGTATATGAAAAGTTACCTTAGTGCCTATGTTATTAGGCTAGAACTAGTAATTCTAAGGCTTATTCTTCATGAAAAGACCAAAAGAAAATACAGAATGCTACGCAAGTAAAGGAGCTGAATTCAGCAAAGTAATGTGGCACGTACATAGGACAAAAGGACAAAGACATAAAAAATTAAAACTCTATTAATTGTTCAGGGACAACTGACGTAGATTGGCATCAGCAGGTATTAGTCGACCCTTTAGAGAACTTCATGGAAAGAGAACAAGCTCTTAAATTGGAATGACTCATCAGCGTGAAAAAACAGAGAAAATACTTAAGCCCTTGTGATGTTTTAAACACTACCATGTAACCACTTATGAAGTTAATGGGAGAGAAGAAAAGTATCAGATGAGAGAGACAAATTCTAGACTCAGTAACTTAAAAATACTAGCAACTCTAGAGACAGGAGAAATGAGTGGTAATTACCCAAATTGTATGTATACCTAGAATTCTTTGGAAAGTTGTATGTATGTTGATTTTAGAGTACATTTTAGTTTGTCTCAATAATGTCTTTGTAACTGTCATAATTTTTAAAATATTAAAAATAAGTACAGTGTGACATCAAGCAGATTTTATTCATCTGTACAATGAATGGGCCTTAATATTCAGTCTTTTAGTTGCAATATTATATGTTTCTTAATGTAAATAAGAAGTTTAAACATCTGAAACATGTATTTTGGAGTAGAAAAATAATCCACTCAGTAAATATGCATTTAATGCCAAAAATATGTCAGACACTGAAGCAAGCTGTGGAATTTGCTATATGGTTATAATTGACCCTTGAATAACACGTTTGTAGAATTTTTCAATAAATACTGTAAATGTATTTTCCTTATGAGTTTTCATTTTATTTTATTTTTAATCTTCACCAGAAGATACGATTTTTTAAACTGATTTTTAGAGACAGAAGGTAGAGAGAGAGGTAGAGAGAGAAACATCTATCAGTTGCCTCCCATACTCACACTGACCAGGGATCAAACCAGCATCCTGGGTTTGTGCAGGGAATTGAACCCACAACCTTTTGGTGTACTGGATGATGCTCAATCAGCTGAACCAACTGGCCAGGGCCCTTATGATTTTCTTAATATTTTCTTTCCTCTAGCTTACTTTATTATAAGAACACTGTATATATAACATATAAGATATATGTTAGTTGTTTCTTTCTTCTAGCTTACTTTATTATAAGAACACTGTATATATAACATATAAGATATATGTTAGTTGACCATTTATGTTATTGGTAAGGCTTCCAATGAACATTAGGCTAAGTTTTGGAGGAGGCAAAAGTTATTTATATGCAAAAAATAAACACACATTATGCATTTTAAATTATTTACCTTCTTAGAAATATATTAAAAAGCATGTTTATTTTGATATAACAAACATTAATTATACCGCATACAATGTGTTAAAATATAATTTTAATTACCTAATTTATATAGATACTAGAGGCCTGATGCACGAAATTCATGCAAGAGTAGGCTTTCCTTCCCCTGGCTGACAGCACCGGCTTCCCTCTGGCACCCGGGACCGGGCTGGCTTCCCTGTGGCTGCCAGTGGGCACCCGGGAACTGGGCTTCCCTCTCAGCCCCAGCTTCGTCCGGAAGGACATCCGGTTGAATTAGCATATTATGCTTTTATTATTATAGATGTTTTAAATAATAGGTATAATTTTACAATTATATTTATGTCACCCCTGCAACTCAAGATCAACTATAATCCATATACCAAAAGTCTGTGCTCAAAGGAAAATATGCAGTTTATTTTTTACTTATTTTAATTTATCTTTATTGTTGAAAATATGAGAGATGTCCCCTTTTTGTCACCCATTGATCCCCTCCACCCCACTTTCTCTACCCCAGGCCTTCACCACACTATTGTCTGTGTCCATGGGTTATGCATTTATGCATACAATTTCTTTGGTTGATCTCTTCCCACCCACCCCCACCCCCACCTTCCTTCTGAGATTCGTCAGTCTGTTC
Source organism: Myotis lucifugus (assembly GCF_000147115.1). Classification (NCBI taxonomy): domain Eukaryota; kingdom Metazoa; phylum Chordata; class Mammalia; order Chiroptera; family Vespertilionidae; genus Myotis; species Myotis lucifugus. The sequence continues at coordinate 332,940 of NW_005871187.1, forward strand.
CATGCTTCTACGTGTCTGGATCTATTTTGTTCATCAGTTTATTTTGTTCATTTGATTCCACATATGCGTGAGATCATGTGACACTTGTCTTTCTCTGACTGGCTTATTTTGCTTTGAGACAGACACATCACAATCATTTCCACATTGCCTCAAGTTGCGTGCTGTTTAAGTTGGATTTTATTCTCATGTTGCTACATTCCCTTTGCGACACAAGTGCAGTTGACATTTTCCATAGTAACATGGCCAAATGAGACTTGGTGAAGGCGGTAGTCTGTGTGAAGGTGTACATATATACGTATGTATGTCCTTTAGTGTTGAGGCGTGAGTCAGTATAGATAGCACTCAAATTCTTAAAATATTGGAAAGGTAACCACTATCTGTATTCAATTATGGTTGTTATATTTGGTAACTATATTCAAGAGATTATAATCTCTCTGTAATAGGTCCTTGAACCTTATTGTTCACTAAAGGTGCCCTTACCTTTACTAGTAAGTAAAACATTTTTTATTAGTGAATACATACAATACTTTTTGAAGTGTTAGCACGTGGTTTCTTGTTATATTAATTTTTTAATATTTTAGTACTATGATTTTGAATGAGTGTCTTATATGGAAAAGAATATGTAGAATGTTAAATTCAAGTAAATGACTCGTTTATTATTGTGTCACAAAGCCACTTGATAATGAAGAGCACTGAAGCACTGTTGAATTCTGTATCTTACTGTTATGTTCTACAGGAACCCTTTGTTCATAAAAATAATAGTTCCCAGTAGATATTTCCTTGGGAGATTAGCTAGCAAAGGGCCTTCACTCATAGGCATTTTGTTTTCAACAAAAATTCACTGTAAGGTATAGATAAAAATATAGCTACTCAAACCAAGTAACATTTTAACAGCAATGCTGTGACATTTTGAGTCATGTATTTAGAGCATTCTCTGTTTTTATATTGTAGGGTGGCTAGATCCCCTTCATGATCTAAATGTAATCCAAGAATGTTGGACCCTGAAACAGGGGAAATTAGAAATCAAAGACATATGTTTGCCCTTTCATAGGTTTCAATTTTTAAAATAGGCTGCTCCTTTTTTAATCATCAATCCAAGTGTTTGCCAATAAAGGTGCCACAGTTCGCCTCCGTATTACAATAGAGTGGTAACATGTTCTAAAATATAATCTCGACTTAGACTGAGCAGTTAAAAATGAAAATTAGCATTTAAAGTACACTATTTATGCAATCAGAAAAACATATATAAAGATGGTAGCAGGAAGTATTACATTCACTCAACCTATAGTAGTTTACTATATGTTTATGAAAGTGTCTATCACAGGGCCTGACACAGAAGATAATCAAATGTTTTGTTGAATCAATGGCTATTTAGTATCCTAATTAACCATTGTCCTTATGCAGTTGGGGTTATTATGTTGTTTGGTTACTATAGTCAATACGTTATAATCTGTCTATAATGTATGCCTGTGGCAGTGATGAAATCCACTCTGATATTTTTTATTAGAAAGAAGTTTGAAAAGAATACATGAAGTTTAATTCAGAAATAAAAAAAACTTCAAATAATTCTATGAAAACTATTTCACAGACAGTAGAACTTGCTTCTCTAAGTGGTAATCCACTGAAGTGATTCTCACTGAGATCATAGTAACTGTGCTCATTGCTTGGTACACTGATTTTTAAAAATTATCTTAGTCAAACCCCTGGTATATTTGTCACTGTTAATCATCTGCTCCTGTCTCCTTAAAATTACCTTCTGTCTTTCATGGTATTGCTTTCCTTGGTCTTCCTCTTATGTCTAAGTATTTCTTTCTATCTTCTTTGCTAAATGTTCTTCTCTTAATTGATAAAAATTATTGTTCTCCAAAGTTGTTCTCAGTTCTCTTCCCCCCCCCCCATGATAAATCATTTGGCCTCTATAGTCCTATTTCTTCTATTGGTCTCAGCTACCACTATTATATGAATAGTTCTGAGACTGGCTAGTCTAAACCAATTACATAAATACTAAACACAGATAGCTAATTATTTACTGGGTATTTTTGATTTTATATGAAATTCTTTGTCTATAATTAAGCCTAATAATGTCCTCTTTGTTATTCACATATCTAATAAATGACAAAGACTTGCTAATTTTACTTATTTAGTATCTCTTGAATCTGTCCACTCATCTTTATACTGATTGTCATTGCCTACATTTATACCTTTCTTATGCATTCTTGGCTTATTAAAGTACCTCCTATTTATTTTTAATATTCATTGTTTTAAACTTACAATTTCCTTCTCACTTTTATTATTATAGTGAAGTTTCTAAAAGGTAAAACTGTTATTTTTCACTCCCTGTCTAGAATTCAAGGTAAATTTTTAATTATTCTCCTTAGATATAGAATGTATCCTTATTTGTTTTGTCTATTTTCTTCTTTGTATCTTCTCCAGATATACTTTGAACATTATATTATATCTATGCTTAACTACTTATAGGCCATTTGCAATTATTTAATATATGATGTTTCATGTTTTTCTTAAACTCAATTATATGAAAATACCACAACTTATTTAGTAGTTATATTGTTTAACTATGAGGTACTAGTAAATAGGTAGATATTAGCTATGTTTGCTTTAAATTTTTCTGTTTTCTTTTTAATTCAAGTTAAAGAAAAAGTCAGTTTTAAAATTAGAAAAACAATATATAAATAGTATAGCTAGATATGCTAGCATACTTAAATGTTTAATAAAATATATTTAAATTGCATTAGATACTAGAGTTACAAATTGTAATTACCTAATATTACTTTAGGAAAATTACCAAAAAGATGGAATATCTGTCATTCAGAGTTGAAATATCAGTATATACATCATGCATTTCTTATACTATCCATGCTACAAATAAAATGCAAATTTATAAAGCTTCACTAAAATGTGCTTATTTAAATCTACCATATGGAAATACTATATTTAAAAAGAACATTCATTAGTTGGTATAAATACTGAGGACAGAATGGCAGATCTTTGCTTACTGTTACATTTATTTTCTGGGGACTTTAGTTAAAAGTAATATTAAGTTACATCTGCTATAAACAGATGCACATATAACAGAGTCAAAATGCTAACTCCAATATAAATGACCATATCCATATGTTTTTGGCAGCTATTTCTTTTGTTGCTATATATTGTACATAATTATAAACTATGTGGTAACACTTGAGAAATTCATTCAGAATCTGGTCATGAAGACTCAAAGACCAGTTCAAATTTAAGTAAACTTACTGTTTTTTGTTTGCTTGTGTGTTCTATGTACCTTATTAGGATGCAGCAGTACTCCCTGATCTGCCCTTTTCTTCCCATAGTTTCAGTTATCAGAGGTCAGCTGCAATCCAAATATATTAATTGGGAAATTCCAGAATAAATACTTCTTAAGAGTTAAATTGTGTGCCATTCTGAGTAGCATTCTCATGCCGCCAGCTCTGTCTCAGGGGAGGTGTGAATGATCTCTTCTTCATATGCGACTCCTGCCTATTTGCCTTGTAATAGCCACCATCTTGGTTACCAGGTTGACTGTGCTGGTATCATTCTATTTGTGACAAGTAACCTGTATTTTACTTAATAATGGCCCCAAAGTGCAAGAACAGTGATGTTGGCAATTCAAGTAACCCCTATATTAGCTTAATAATAGGTAACAATGCCTATGTCATTCACCTCACTTCCTACCATTATGTAGTGGTATCATCTTACATCATCATAAGAAAAATAGTGTGTGAGTACAGCACAATAAGATATTTTGAGAGAGAGCGCATTCACATAACTTTTATTACAGTATATTGCTATAATTGTCAATTTTATTAGGTGTTGATCTCTTACTCTGCTTAATTTAAACATTAAACTTTATCTTAGTTATGTATATATCTTAGTTATGTATATATATATTTTCAGTTTCATTCATTCACTTGGGGTTGGAATGTATCTCTGACCGATAAGTGGGGGAGTGTGGCTACTGAATAAGCATAAGCATAGTTGTATTAATAAATTATTATTTTTCATCCATGTTGTCATCAATATGTTAAGGATTAATATACAAAGTCCTATCCCACTATAAACATGAATATTAGAATAAAATGTGATTTTTAATATATAGCGAATTTGAAAATAAAAAAGAGGGAGCCCTAAGAATCAAAAGTGAAAGTGAACACAGAGTAACAGCAGAAAGCAGAAGTTGAAACTGAATGGCTTAGATAAGCATGAGAATTGTGCATTGCATATTCACTAAGACTCAGGATCTAAAGCAGTGGTTCTCAACCTTCCTAATGCCGCGACCCTTTAATACAGTTCCTCATGTTCTCAATTTCATTGTTACAAATTGAACATAATTAAAGCATAGTGATTAATCACAAAAACAATATGTAATTATATATGTGTTTTCCGATGGTCTTAGGCGACCCCTGTGAAAGGGTCGTTCGACCCCCAAAGGGGTCGCGACCCACAGGTTGAGAACCGCTGAAAGTGTTCCTGGGTGGTAATCAGGATACCAGCACTATGTGCAGAAGGGAGCTACACTGGTCTCAGATAAGTCAAAACCTTAGGAAGTGTCGACTCATCTCTAAATATAGGACTAGAAACATTCTGCTTCTTAGCTTCAGAAAAACCACATGAAACATGCCTTTCATGTGAGCAGTAAATGACAAAAGAGCCATAATTGAAAAGTGGAAACCCAGGCTTATACTGTTGCACACATGTTGGGACTGTTCACACTGCACTAATGGTGCTGAAATTTTTAGATAAAATAAGTGATATATGGTATTGATATGTTGCAACCTGTAAGGCCATACCTAGGCAATACAAGTGAAAATTGGAATGGAAAGAAAGCTGTTTCAGAGGAATTACATCAGAACACTAGTATATAGCATCAAACTATTAATTGAAAACAATTTCCTGCATTTGATGATTTTATAGATAAAATATAGCATCCTTAAGAAAATAGTCTATTCTAAAAAATGATTTATAATGTATATGTTTTAGAATTAATTGAGAAAATGGTAGGAATAAAAGTGATATAGTAAGATTAAAACATTTTGGTAAAGGGACAATAAATAACATTTGAAAAATGATAATTTAGAAATAAAGTATTTTTGTAAATTAAACATATATTAGACATATTTAATACTAGTTTATTCTGAGCTGGAGAGATATTTATAAATTAGATATAGTTTTGAGCAAATTACCCAATGCATAGATAAAAAATTTTAAGATATAATATTTAATTTAACAAACAAAGACCGTAAAATGAAAATATCCAAACAGTGTTCAATAAGGCACCTAGAAGAGGTGAATTCAGTGAGAAAATGGTAGTTAAATTTTAGGAGCATAGAGAGACATTAAACTGTAAAGATCAATAAAAAATATTAAAATTATGAAAGAGAAAATGCAGATTACCTACAAATAATTGCTTTAAGATATACAGCAAACACTTTTCAGTAACAAGAGAAACCAGAACACAATACAATACCCTATTTTATAGGATAAATTCTAAAAACTGTGATTTCTGGGTGAAAGGCTATTCATAGTTTTAATTATGTTATGTTTGTTTTCTCAAAATCTTAAATATTCACAATTCTAAATAGCAATATATAAAAGGACTCTTTATACTAAATTCTTGATAAAAGTAGCTGCTCCTTTTTATTTTTAACAAATTGACGTTTAGAAATTCTATTTTATTATGAATTGTATTTCCCAACTATCTAGGAAAGTCTGAAATATTTGTTCCATCTTTGCCACTGGAATTTCATTTTCTGTTTATTGGCAAATATTTGCTTGTTACTTTTTTTTTATTTTGGTCATATACTTGTCCATCTATAAGACTTTGGTTTACAAATAGACTAAAATCTGGAGTGTTTATAATATGCACTGGTTTAAAAGTGTACTAGAATTAAGGGGTGTTTATAATATGTTGTATCTGGATTTAGATTTTAATTTAATAAGCATATTTTAAAAATGATCTTGTCAGTCTGTTGCATGCTTCCATTTCTCTGGATCTATTTTGTTTGTCAGTTTTTGTTCATTAGATTCCACAAATAAGTTAGATTGTGTGATGTTTGTGTTTCTCTGACTGGATTATTTCTCTTAGCATAATAGTCTGATGATTCTTAGAGGAAAGGGGGGACAGGAAGAGATTAACTAAAGAACTTATATGTATATATGCATAACCCACGGACACATAAAATAGTGAGGTGAAGGCCTGGGTTAGGAGTAGGAATGGGGAAGAGGGGTTCAATGGTGGGGAGGAGACATCTGTAATACTTTCAACAATAAAGATACATTTTTTAAAAGAAAATAAATTAACTAATAATAAAAAAGCGATTTTGTTTTACACTTTATGTATATTTTATCCTAGTTTTTAATGTTCTACAGAAATAGGTTGTCAGTCCTATACACTTCCAAAGGCTATTTAAATGCCAGCACTAATGGCTTTTATTTCTTTTATGAGTTGTTTTAAGAAATTTTGCAGCACCAACATTTATGTTGTCACAGAGGATGCTATAGCACAGAAAACTATGACTACCATAAGTTCAATTCAAAAATGAGTCACAAGAGACAAATTTTGGATGTGAAGAAGCCCTAAGAATATCTATACAAATTTATTTGATTATATTTTTCTAGTTTTAGAAGTCATGAGTGATTTACGATAAAAAAAATCTACGTATATTTAAGGCTAAGACAATCTTTAAATAACTGTTAAGTATCAGTTCTGAATGAAAAAATATATATTATCATTTTGTCCCATTTATTGCACATATATTTCAAAATCTGTTTTTTATTTGATTTTGTTCCTGGATAGTTTACCTTATAAAAATATAAACTTTTATATTATCAAACTAGAGGCCTGGTGCATGAATTCATGCATGGGTGGGATCTGGCCGGCCTGCCCCGGGGCGAAAGGGCTGGCTGGGCTGGGGCGGGGATAGGGAAAGGAGGGGACAAGGGAGGTTGGCCGCTGGCCCCGCCCCCAATTGGGGTTGGGGGGCTGATTGAGGGTGGGGCCGGCCGTGGGGAGGGTTAGGGTTAGGGCTAGGGCAAATATTCCCATCTTTTTTATTAGAGCTTTGAGTTTCATTTGTCACATGGGTATGTGAGTACTTTTGTGTGTTTGCATGTATGTGTATATTTCCATTATCATTTTCTTTTGTTTTATTTTTAAGTATTTATTCTATTTGAAATTTTTTGAAACTAATTGTTGTGTGTACTATGATCTAGGTGATACTTTATGTTCTTTCTGTTATGAAAGAAAAAATTTTATTTTGCCACTATGTCATAGTAGAATTTTTTGATATATTAAATTCCCACATATACTGATTTCATCTTCTGGGCTTTCTATTTTGACTCACATATCTGTGTTTCTATATTTGTGTCACTTTTATGTTCTTGGGATAGTGAAAGTGTTGCGTATTTTAATATATAGCGAGCCAAGTTCTCTCTCAATTTTCTTTTCAAAATTAAAAATTGTTTAACTAGATGTGCTTATTAAAATATAAAAAGACAGTAAATGAATAGCAGGAGTATGTACAACTTGTAATCTAGAATGAGAGAGAAATGAAAATATTATTACTTCAATTGAAGTCAAAAAAAGAAAAATAAGAAACAGAGAAATCACAGAGCATAATAAATACACAAATTGGATAGTTAAAAGTCAGGAAATTATAGGAGAAATTGACATGGATGATAGGAATAAGAACTTGAATATGCAAGGAATAAATTTAACATAGGAGGAGAAGGATTGATGGAGGAGAGAAAATACCACCTACATTTATTATCAGTTCTGTCTGCCTTCTATCCCTCTAGCACCCCACCCTTAGTCAAAAATACATAATATTTAAATTTCTAAGCACATGTGAAATAATTCCATACCATTCCCACTGTCCTTGTACATTAAGTTGTCTATACTTACCTCACATTTTTGCTTAAATGTATATGTTTCCCATAATGGTGAAATCTGAACTTGCAACTCAGGTACTGTGCCCCTGATTAAGAATCAAACCCATAACCCTGACACCCTGTAACCACTTAGCCATATTGGCCAAGGCTTCATGTATTTCTTATAGCAAGTGCTACATTTGTCATAACCCTAGCACTGTTTCTGTAACTTTAAAATAAAACTTCACATTTGAAAACATGACTTGTAAAGATGCTATATTAATCCAAATAATTGTTTCATTATCTTCTAAATGAATACTTTTAGTTTAAGAGTCTAATCACAGTGATCTTAGTTCATAAAAAATATTTCATGATAGTCTATTAAATCAGTAATAAATATTAAGTATATAATAGATTTTTATATGCTTTGGGAAAACTGCCTGTGTAGTTGTTTATGCAAAGCTGATTGTTAATTATCTGATTCTTGAAACATAGAACATCAAAATTCAAAGATCTCATAAATTAGTGTTTGCAATAATTTTCCAAGACAGTATTTCAATTTCTGATGGCATGGAGTTACAAAATCATGGCCAGATCAGAGAAATACTCTAAATTGCAGTAATATATCATTCTCAGTCTGAGATATTTTACATGAGTGTGACTAAAGGAAATGTTAGAATTTTGATATCACATTCTTCTTTTTCCCTGTAATAGTTAAGTGTCCAAGTTATTGAACCTAATATTAGTGTACCTCCTCCTTATAGCAGAACGATTAAACTAACTCTCAAAGGAAATTTAATGTTATAGGGAAAAGGTAATTTTCTTTTTTTCTGTTGCCATTTTTGTCAGAAAATCATGACTAGCTTCTGGCCATGACAAAAGTTATGTCAGCATCATTATATAACATCTGTGATCGGTGCAGAATGGAAGAGGTTTAAGAGCTAGAACTGAGTCTATAACTGAGAAGTTTCTACAGTGTTAAATGCACTGCTCAATCCCCTAAAGTAAAGTAAATGGCCCGCAGCGAAGTCTGAAGCTCTGCAACCTTGAATGTAGCTGCATGAAAGCTGGCACAGAGCTATTCAGTTCTGAACCTGCTTTGCTTCAAAATATTAAGTCTACAGATGCTTGCAGCTCTGATTTCCAAGGAATTTTTAGCTCATTGTGCTGAACAGTTGTGCTTTCTTAGCTTGATTGACATTCTGGAAAATATTGATCCGACAGTTCAGTGAACTTACATTCTATTAAATAAGTGTGCATCATATAACATTAGGCTCACTCAGTCCAAATTTCAAAGGATTACGTTTTTGTTGCAAGCACATCATACTATCTTAAAATAAAACTTATCTAATAATTTAAATGATGAGTTCCAAGTGTAGCCTGCAAATCTTGATTGTTTAGAATTAATGTGGGATACATATCTGACAAACTCAAATAGCAAAACAACACAACAAACAAGCAAGAAACCACTCGAATACATGTTTTTCTAATTACTGAACAATTACCATAATTTTCAAAAAAGAGAGTTTTTCGGGATGGATATTTTCTTCTGTGAGAAAGAGATCACATAAAGCTACATGTCCCATGAGCATCATTCCCAGCTCCGTCTCTGTTGCACTAGAAGAAGCTGTTTGCTTTCAAGGCACAAAGCTATGCTGCAGCCTTCCCTTAGCTCCCAGGATGGGATTTGCTGTTGCAGTAATCCATATCTGACTTCCTCTTCATTTCTCTTCTGTTTGGCTGGTTCTCACTGTCAAATTACTTTCAATGAAAGGTGTTTTTGGAGAATTAAAGGATTTCTGAATCTTTGACTTTCTAAAAATACCTTTATTCTACCATATTATTGATTCTATGGTTGTAGAATTATGGCTTATGGCTTGAAATCATCTTTGAGTCTCATCTCTGAGTTGCTCAGTGCTCTGTGAGAGCAAAGTAGGTTCTTTTTATTTTATTGTCTGAAGTTTTACATATGTCTCCTTTCAAAGTAGGTTCTTTATTGTCTACTTCCTCCTTTTCCGAGAGCTCTCAAAGCCACCATATTGGTTACAAACCAATCAGGAGATTTTACACCCCCTTTTGACTTTCAGAGTTTTTTTTTTCCTTTCTGATTTTTTTTTAAAGAAATGTCTTGTGCCCCTCTCCACTCTGAGTCTTCCATAATTTAATTTTTTTCTTTTTATTTTCTATAGTCTTGGTATAGAGCAGTGGTTCTCAACCTTCTGGCCCTTTAAATACAGTTCCTCATGTTGTGACCCAACCATAAAATTATTTTCGTTGCCACTTCATAACTGTAATGTTGCTACTGTTATGAATAGTAATGTAAATATCTGATATGCAGGATGGTCTTAGGCGACCCCTGTGAAAGGGTCGTTCGACCGCCAAAGGGGTCTCGACCCACAGGTTGAGAACCGCTGCTATAGAGAGACAGGAGCTCGTTGCCTGTGTTCAGTTCATCATCTTTAGACTGAATTTTGTACTGTGACTTTCCAAAGTTGTTTTTAGAAAAACCATTCTTAGATAAAAGTTTAAAAATCATTTCTTTTGTGCAAAAAAATCAGATTAATAATCAATGCCTTGTATGTTTATATTGTAGGTTCTATAATGAAGTGAAATCCCTAATCCCCAAGATGTTCCACTTGCATATACCACATTTCAAATAAATGTAGACATCCCTTAAATAAAACAGAATTTGAATTTTAGAATACTGTCAACAAGTAGGATGATACGTCATCCCACACGTGTCTACCAGTTTTAGCAACCTACACCCCAAACAGGGGACATTTTAAAAAAGAAATAAAGAAACCTTGGTTGCGGAGTTACTGTCATAGTGCTCCTCTCAATTAGTCTTGCCCAGAATATTTCAGTTCCTCTCTTCCACTTCTGGAGTCTTTAAATAGTCCTGACATACTCCTATATGTACAGTCTTTTAAGTTCTCCTTTTCCCCACCAAATCTTCCTTTTCTGCATATTACTTCTGTAAACTCTGGAGTAGAGTAGTGGTATGTGAGAGACTCACACTGAATGTCACAGCCTATGCCCATGCATTGCTTTGTGGAAGAAGACACTTCCCTTGTCAGACTCATGATGATGTTTCCTATATACACCATCACCCTAACACAGACATGGGAGCATTATGTTTGTTAGCCAGAGGTGTTATTCATGTGCAGGAAATTTAAGATGAGAGCCAAGATCTCAGCCATCTTAAGAACGGAGTGATTCTTGAGGGTAAGCTACACTCATAAATTTCAAGTATTTTTAAAGAGTAGTTGCCTACATCTTATTAATATACGATTGTATTGTAATAACTGAACTTTTAAAATGGCATTGCATGTTGGATGGAAAGATTTGGTGACAGGTATACCTACATTCATATGCTAGGTTTCTACCATGCAGTGCTTCTGTTATTTATTGCTATAAAACAAGTTATCCTAAAACTTAGTGAATAAAAAAAAATATTACTATTTGTTAAATTTCCATGGGTTAATTAGACTCAGTTTGTCAGTTCTTGCTTGGGGTCTCCCAATGCAGATATGGTCAGATAGTAGCTAAGGATAGAGGCATCTGAAAGCTCAACTGAGGCAGACTCCAAGGTGGTTCATTCATCTGGAAAGCTCTGGATGCTGGCTATTTGCTATGAGGTTAGTTAAGGCAGTTGACTGGAGTACCTACGTGTGACCTATCTGATTTGAACATGTGGCTTACCACAGCATGGTAACTGGGTCCTGGGGGCGGGGGGGATTTTGAAGAGTGATCACAAGAAAAAAGAAGCTGCAAAGCTTCTTATGAACTAGCCTGAGAAGTCACTCAGTATTGCCTGAGGCAAAGGACCATCAAGATTCAAAAGGAGGCACCAAAACCAAGAGTTGTGGTACCCTGAGGGAAGGAGGGTATTCTGTAAGGTTGGCTCCCCCCCCAAAAAAAGGTTTTAAAGTGAACTATTGTAGACTGTTGAAGGATTATCTCCTGCTACAGACTGAATGTTTATGTTTCAATAAAATTCATATTCATTCATTAATATGTTGAAGTTCTAATCCCCAAATTATGGTTTTTGAGGTGGAGCCTTTGGGAGTTAATTAGGGTTGTATTAGATAATGAGAAAGAGGCCCTAATGATGAGATGGATGCCTTTATAAAAAGAGGATGAGGCAGGAGAGCTCTCTTTCTCTACCAGGTGGTGACACAGCAAGAAGGCAGACATCTGCAAGCCTGAGAGCTCTCACTTGGAACCAAATCCATTGCCACCTTGAGGTTGGACTTGCAGCCTCCGGAACTGTGAAAATGAATTTTGATTAAGCCCCCGGTCTGTAGTAGTTTGTTATGGCAGAGGGAGCTAAGACATTCCATCTGGGGATAATCACTGTAACTCATGTTACAACTCTTTTTAAATATCTTTCAGTAAGTACTGGAAAGTAGCTATTGCATTTATTTAGAAGTTTTACAATTATTTTACTAAATCCTTATTCACAAATAGTCACAATTTAAATTGTACAGAAAAGCAATAGTTACCCGTAAAATCCCTCCTTAGCTTTAGTGACAATATTCAGAGCTAGCGTTATTTCTGTTTTTAACTTAAATTTATTTAAATTTTTAATTGTTATATAATTTCAAATCCTATATTGAAGACAGAATCATGAAAGGAAATAGTTAAATATCTCTTTTTCATCATTTGTGTGTGTGTGTGTGTCTATAAGAAAGTAGTTGAAGTTTGCTTTGTTTACTTTTGTAATCTTTTTTCTTTATTGATTAAGGTATTACATATGTGTCCTTATTCACCCGTAGCCCCCCACCCCACTCCCACTCATACCCTCAATCCCCGGTGTCTCTGTCCATTGGTTAGGCTTATATGCATGCATACAAGTTCTTTGGTTGATCTCTCTCCCTTACCCCCACCCTCCCCTACCTTCCCTCTGAGGTTTGATGGTCTGATCGATGCTTCTCTCTTTATGGATCTGTTTTTGTTCATCAATTTTGTTTTCTTAATGGAGCTTAGTGTTTGTCTTTTTCTAACAAATTTTAGAATGATAGTCTAAAATGTCAGGGATTAAACCTAAGACTTTTTGTATTTTTATTTGTTTTACTCACTATAAAGAGTGCTTTGGCTTTGGTAAAATTAATTTTGCTCCTCTTTTAATTATTTACCTAATTTTTTCCTAGTTTATGGGTTCTTAAGAGTTTATTAAAATATAATCCATTTATTTTTCTAAATTATATATTCTGTTTTTATATTGAGACATTTTATGAATTAATATTTTTTATTTTAGCAGTAATTTTCAGAATTTCTAATTGCTCTTGTTTTGTTGCTGATTTACTTATTTTTTAAGGGCTTTTTTTAAATGGGTGCAGTACCTATTTGAATCAGCATATAAAATTTGGAATGATTTTTCTTTTTACTTACTGTTTTTTCTGTTCCCTGAATTATTTTTTCCACTGAAGTCAGTTTATTTGCAAAATTATCTTAGTATATATCTGTGATGTGTCTGCTTTCCTCTTTGCCTGCTGACCATTTGTTGTTTATTAATACTGATATGCCTTCTTTTGGGTTCCTTTTGACATTGTGTTGGTAGATTCATTTAAAAAAGATCTCTCTTTTAAGTGGAAAGTCTTTCTGAATAGTAGCTTTGTATAAGTGGGTGGCATATATACTATCAGACTTCACTTTATGATGTGTATGTAATAATGGACCCCAAAGGAGGCAGGCAATGTGTGATGTACCCCAAACTTGAGATTTAGAAAGGTTTTCCCTGCAGAGAATTTTTCCCTCTCCCCAGAAGGTTTATCTTTTTCTTTTTAATAAGAAAATCACTTGCTTTTATATTTGTTTTTGTCTTGTTTTTCAGCCTAGGGTTAAACACTAGGCAGTGTGTGCTCTGCAAGCCAAAGTAGGAGATCCAATTAATCAAGAAATGTTCCCTGATTCTGCCCTGTTTTCTTCTGCTTCCAGTTGTGTTTGAATATATGGGTGTATGTAATTTTTAAAGAATTTTGATATAATTTTACCCCCTTATTACCTTATCTTTAGCTAAATACATTTTCAACCAAGAGTCTGTTGCAATTTTCAGAGCTTCGACCTTGCATTCTGCCTGGTTTGCATAATTTCCATGGCTTGTTGAGTCTCTTTCTTGTCAGTACCTTTAACAAAGTCAAGCACTGAATTTAGATGGCAATAGAAAATGCAAAAAATTTTATTCAACATATTTTTATTGAAAATTATTTCCACATGTAACAAATAAAGTTATTTAAAAATAAAAAAACCACACAAACCAATGCACTAGTCTAGCCTGACATCACTTCCTGATGGTATCAAATTACTAAGAAATGAGATCAAATTATAATTCTCATTACATAATAAACACCTTATAAAATGGATAAAATGATTTTTATGCCTGCTAATCTTGTTCACAATTAGAATCATATGAGCCTTTATTAGTTTATTTTAATTGCCTAACTTTGAAAATTTATGTGAAATATCATGACTCATCAAAATGTGAAATGAGGATACACAAAATCTTTTTTATAATAAAATTGATATAAATGAAATAATTTTGACACAAATAAAACTTTTTGCAATGTTGTATAGGAAGAATCTGTAGGACACACCACATGCAATAATTATAGTAGCAGCCCTCGAAGGAATAAAGCACAAGAACCTGTATTGCACCAATCTGCAACCAGGTAAATTAATCCTCAGAGGAGACATGTACCTCAGTCTCAAATATTCAGTAATAATTGTGTCATATTGCTGAAGCACACTCCAAGAGGTATAGTTTTTCCTACCAGCTGAATTGACTACAACAACTGAAATTTATTAAACTCTGACGGAAATTCAGGCCCATGATCAATGGAGATCCAAGAGATCCAGTTCACAGGTAACATTAGTGTCACAAGCTTTTTCTTTATTGTTTTAGCTGTATTTATTTTTTATCAGATGGATTTTGCTAATAATGTATTTTTATTTACCACGATAAAATAATTTTAAGTGCCTGAAGAATTAAAACCATAGGAACTAATTATTTGTAATAAAATATAGTCATTTTGATAAAGGGATTTACTTATGATATTTACACTATTCTTTTACTTTAAAAGGTGTCTACATTTTCAAGCAGTCTACCATATGGCCATGTCACATTTAGCATTTTACAGAAAGCATATATAAACTTCATACAAAAATAAAATTTGTACTACAATATGTAATACTAAAAGGGTTAATGAATTTAACTCTAGTGTGATTTATTTCAAATATGTCTTTGTTAATAATAATGTCCTTTAGAAAGTCATTAAATGATGTTAATTAAATCTCTGCTTAGTTTCACAGTTGTGTTTAATTAGCTCAATCACTTTTTGAAATGTAACAGGCTATAAAAAGAATGATCTATTGACAGAATGTTTAATGGCAAATTGTTAGCTGCCATATTTGATCCCATGAATGATCATTGGGTGTGTGGAAAAGTGAAATGTATCAAAATCATAGAATTTATAAACAGACTTTGTAGCTGAAGAGGTTAGTGCATACAATTCAAATGGTTTCTTTCTATATCGGAAAGGAATTATACAAGATTAGTTTAATGGCATATGTATTATGTACTAAAGCTTTTCAATAAAGGCAGAAATTAAATTTACAATACTCTTACTATGGTTATTTGAAATATGATTTTGCAAAGACCTCATCTTTGGCAATATAAAAAGTGCCATAAGGTGAATTGGACTTTAATCCTCCTTATGGGAAAGTTAAATTAATACCCTAAGGATATATCTTCTGCAGAGAGTCATAATTATTACTGAGCTATTAGAACAATATACACTTTCTTGAACAAATCCACAATAATTTTAAAAACAATATTTCAATTAAAGTTCACTTCTTGGAACATGAGAAAGTAAGCTGGTTTTATTGCATTCTTTTGTAAAAACACAATTCTAAATTTATCTATTTTAATGGCTAGGAGGTAGTGTGCCAACATGATTTTCTTTAATTTAGGTAACCCTCAGTATTTTCAAATTATCAGTTAGTAATTGTGAGGAAATACGAGATTCAAACCTAGGAACATTATAATAATGTCCATCAAAAACAATTATACAATCTAAATAGTTGACTTTAAAATTGTTTGACTTGCAAAATGATGAGAAAATGTAATTTCTTTCTTCAAAAAATTATTTGAAAGATATTGGATAAATATTTTATTTATCATGAATTAAAAGAAACAACTATGTTTATATTACATAGATCAAATTATTACCATTAAGAATTTTTTCTATAAGTTACAATGTAAAGTAGAGGCAGTTGATATATTTTAATTATTTAGAAATATAATATTACACTAAGCTCCAGAATTTAAACATTTAACATGTAGAAAGATAAATTTGTTATATTTTAAAACAATTGTATAAAAACAGCTAAATATACATAATTTTCTACTAATATACCTATCAGAGTGCTATCTGTGATTAGTCTGTAGTAAGAATATAGCTCCAAAGTTGAAACTCCAGTGATAACTGGAATCTTTAAAGGTGGTTAGGAGAAAATAGTAATGTCCTTCTTAAAGATTTTAGAATTACTATTTTCAACTTTAGATTATTGATCTGGAAATCACTACCTACTTTAAAGGTTGGAAACAAGTAAAATTCTTGTAATAACTTTTATTTTTTTAAAATATAGTTTATTGAATTTTTACAGAGAGGAAGGGAGAGGGATAGAGAGTTAGAAACATTGATGAGAGAGAAACATAGATCGGCTACTTCCTGCACACCTCTTATTGGGGATGTGCCCGCAACCAAGGTACATACCCTTGACCGGAATCGAACCTGGGACCCTTCAGTCCGCAGGCCGACACTCTATCCACTGAGCCAAACCGGTTAGGGCTTGTAATAACTTTTATATAAAAATATAAAGTTCATACCAAATTCCCTTCTCTATCTTCCATAATTCTTATTTGTACCACAACTACCCTCCTCCTCAATTTTTGCAGTATTTTCTCTCAATAGTATATTCTAATATTTAAAACATTTCTATAATGTATGATCTAGAAACTGACTTTAGAGATCGTTTAGTTGAAGGTTGGCAAATACATACTTCATGTGCTAACTTCAGTAGCAGCTGCCTATGGGTCTGAGTGGAGAGGGATTCAGAGTGAGAACTTGTTCAAACTCCATAGGAAATGGTGCTGATACATGTTAAAGATGGGCTTGTATTCTTATGTAGCTTTTACAGATCTTTTTTTAAAAATTGATTTCCCAATAAGTCAATCTGAGACAAAAATCACATGATCTCACTTATTTGTGGAATCTAATGAACAAAATGAATTGACCAACAAAATAAGACCGGAAGCAGGGAGGCCTAGAACAGACTGACATACCTGGATGTGGCATTGGGGGAATGAGAAAAGATGTACCAAAGAACTTATATCCTCATATGCATAGCCCATGGACAGGGGAAATAGGGGAGTGAAGACCTGGGGGAGTGGGTAGAGGATGGGAGGAGGCGGGTAAAAGGGGAGAATGGGAGATATCTGTAATACTATCAACAATAAAATATATTTAAAAATAAAAATAAAAAATAAAATTGATTTCCCATCCCAAGATCCCAACATCATTCTCTAAATCAATCAATATAAAAGACTTCTGGCATAATTTTTGTTTAAATTTAGTGTATAAATTATTATGACTATGTAAAGATTGCTCTTAGCTGTTCCACGTACTGGAAAGTGATTATATTTCCTTTCTAGGACAGCATTGTTTTACTGGAGTTGCTAATTTCCTACTCAATTTTTTTTCTTGATCACAAGCTCTAGTAGGGCAGATATCATTGTGGTGTTCACTGCTATATCCTAAATTATCTAGTACAACACCTGAAGCATATTATATACAAGCTCAACATTTTTGTCAAATTACAAATACTTACTTTTAAACTCTAAGAGTACTATAAAATTCTTCTCTCTAGGATCAATCACATCCGCTAATTCTTTGCTTCCATATTAATTCTTAGAAACACATCCCTAAAGCCCTATCTAAATGGGTTTTTTATTGGCTTACTACATAGCTGTGATTCTAGGATTTTCCTTTTATCATCCTGGGAATTATCTTTCTTCTTGTATAAGATCTCATATTTTGGATTATATGGTATTCTTTTTGTTTGTTTGCTCACTTGTTTTGGCTCAAGTATATTCTTAAGTTCCTGTGTAAGAATTTCTAGATAGAAGAATGTTATAGAATTGAGTAGATACTAAATTCTAGGTTAGGAAATACTTTCCTAATTTTTCTGACAATTCAGATTTCCAGTAATGTGTGATGTATTGTGATATATCTATGGCATATTTAGTGATATTGCAGTATATGCATAGTTTTTTTTTGACAAATTCCTTGATTTGTGTAATCATTTACTGGTTTGGGACCACTTTTATTTTCCTTCCAACCCTGGTTTCATTGATGAGATGTTGCCTATTTGGTAGATTCTTTTGAAATTTCAGACACTTCTTCATCTCCCTAATAATTTGATGACCCCCAACTAAATTGGTGGAACATTTTTTTCTTGCCCACACCATAAAATGTTTTACATATTGCTCCAAATGTAGATTCACTCAATGCCATTCTGGCAAAGAATCCTAGGTTTCAATTAATTAGAGAACCGTGAAGATATAGGTCCAATGATGGTAAAAACTCTAGTCCTTATGCAACCCAACTACCCAGCTGATGCTTGAATCCTCTCCACAGCCCTGCCAGTGGCTACCTTGACTCTGCTTGAATACTCCAAGGGACATCAGCCAGATACTCTCATATAAATCCATGCTTTAGACTGCTCTGACTGTAAGCTACTTCTTATATCATTCCTGGGGACATAGTTCCGATTTTAATGGCCTTGGATGTTGTAATGAAGCGGAATCTATCATGAAGTGTTATTTTAAGAAATGGAGATAATGGATTTCCACTGGCTAGCCCAGTGCATGGTTCTTTGGCACTCAGAAAATGTTAGTGATTATTTGCCCTTCAAATACTTTAAGCTAGAAATCAAATAATTTTCCTCCCAAATTCAGGTTTATCTTCTCAGTGAGAAGCAAGCCAGATTCCTGTAATTATGCCTCAGCTGACAGTGTTTTTAAGTCCTCTAAAATGTTAGGTTGCTATAGCTGTTTTTTTTTCCATCTTTCTTCAGATGTGAAGTCACTATCACATTTCAAAAGTGGAAACAAAGACAGCCATGAGGAGGCTGTTAAAATCATCCAGGAAGAGATGATAGAGGTTAGTCTAGGATAGCAGATGAAAAGATCAAAAGAAATCTATTTTGGTAGGTTTTGGTGGTAAAGTCCATAGGACTTCCTAATGCATCAGATGTAATTTGAAAGAGGATGAAAGGAATCAAGGTGATTTCTTGATATTTGGTTTGAACAGCAGAGGAGAATGTAGTGCTATATACAGATATGGGGAAGGTTTACAGGGAACAGATTTTTTTAAATTTTTTTTTACTTAACCTTTGAAATTACTGAAATATGCCTTAAAGGAGATCTTAATTAGGATGTTGGCTGAAGATGAATAACTGAAAACTTGTTTTAAAATCATGACCACTAACCTCAAAAGGGCAACTAGTCATTTGGCCCATCCTACTGCATTTCCCTGATCAGTTTGCTCTCCTACTCTGTTAGATGGGTTCTTCTCAACGTTAATATGCAAACAAATCACTTAGAGATCTTGTTAACATGCAGATTCAAAAAATTTTGTGAGACACCTAAGATTGTGCATTTCTAATGAGCTCTAGGTGAAACCAATGTTACTGATTCTGATTCACCTTGAAGAGCAAGGTCTGTAGACAACTCTTTCTCAGCTCTTTTTAATCTTACGTTTCTTGATGCTCACTCTTACTAGTAGCTCTGACACTGTGCCTTATTTAAAGAGAAAACAGAAGAAATCAGAAGAGAACGCTCACATGCTATCACTATTAAATCTATCAACCTCATTTGGTAGGTCTTCCCTTTTTCAAAAGTGGGCTTCTATATAAGGCCAGTACCTCAGCCTTTTTAATAGATTCCATATCATTTTCTCAAATCTCACAATTTTTTTCTCCTTTCCAAGCATCATTATATTTTTACATTTTACTGAATTATTCTCTTCAACATAGTGACACAGTGAGACATACCCTAGCTTTAAACTTAAAAAGAAAGCCCTGGCCAGGTGGCTCAGTTGGTTGTAGTGTCTTCTCATATTCCAGAACATTGAGGGTTCGATGCCTGGTCAGGTCACTTATCTAGGTTTTGGGTTAAGTTCTCAGTTGGGGTGCATACAGGAGACTGCTGATTGATGCTTCTCTCTCACACTAATGTTTCTCTCTCTCCCTTCCTCTCCCTCTAAAATCAATAAGAACAGATCCTTGGGTAAGAAATTTTTTTAAAAAGTATCTTGATACTCTTTTACTACCTATTTTTTGCTAAAGTAAAACATTACAAAAAAGCATATACTTCTTTTATCCAATTCTGTATTTTTACATTTTGTGTGATAATTTCTAGTAAATATCTATTGCTAAGACCAAAAATTTTCTTTACATTGTCAAATGAATGGTAAACTCTCAGATCTCACCTGTAAATATCATTTACACTAGAGGCCCGGTGCACGAAATTCGTGCATTGGGGGGGGGGTCCCCTCAGCCCAGCCTGCCCTTTTCACAGTCCAGGAGCCCTCAGTGGATGTCCTACTGACGGCCACAGTCTGGCAGCAGAGGCTCAAAGCAGGCGTCCTTTGTGTGTGTGTGTGTGTGTGTGTGTGTGTGTGTGTGTATGTGTGTATGTGTCCGCTGGGGGCCTGCCCCCAGCCGCATTGGAGGCTCAGAGCAGGCGCTGTGTGTGTGTGTGTGTGTGTGTGTGTGTGTGTGAGTGTGTGTGTCTGCTGGGGGCCTGCAGCCCTGGGCGGCAGGGCTTAGGCGGCACACCTTGGAGGCTTGGAGCAGGCGCCCCTTTGTGTTGATCTCTCAGGCTCCTGGCCTCCACTGCGTGTTTTCCTCTCCCTTGAGCTGTGGCCAGGGTGGGGTGCTGCCTGCAGGCTGTGCTTTCCTGCTCATGGATCACCAGATCACTGCAGAGACCGGGGGCAGGCCCTGCTGGGTGCTGCCTGTGGGGAACTTTCCTGCTCTGGGATCACCATGGCAATCTCAGGAGTAGGCCCACCTGGGGGCCCGCCGCCCTCCACACTTGCCTGCTCTGGGATCGCCATGGCATCTAAGGAGCAGGCCCTCCTGGGGGTCCGCCGCCCTCCACACTCACCTGCTCTGGGATTGCCATGGCAATCCCAGCAGCAGGCCCACCTAGGTGCTGCCCTCCCTCCGCACTTGCCTGCTCTGGGATCGCCATGGGGTCCCAGCTGGCAGCAGGGCTTAGGTGGCACATGGGGGTCCCGGCTGGGGCGGGTCTTAGGTGACACGATTGCGCCGCCTAAGCCCTGCCGCCCAGGGCTGCACCCGGGCCCGATGGCGTCTGACACTGGCCAGCCCTGCCTGCAGTATGCAAATTAGCCGCCATCCAAGATGGCACTGATTAGCCCATGGGAAGCGTAGCAAAGGTATGGTCAATTACCCTTTTGTCTTTTATTAGATAGGATAATTCTTTTTGAAGCACTGTGTTCCCTTGGCCTTTGTGACACCAACTTCCCTTTGATTTTTCTATGATTTAACTGTTTGACTAGTTTGCCTTCCCTTCCTTTTTGTTGACTTCTCATTCTTTTTTAACCTCTAAATTGTTTAGTACCTTGGAGCTCAGTTATAGGACCTCTTGTCTCCTACATCTATATACCAATTCTCTAGGTCAACTCACACTGTTTCATGTTTCTTATGTATTATTGATTCCAAGAAATATATCTTTAGCCCAGATATTTCCACTGACCTGCAGGCTTAATATGTAAGTTGACTGTGTAATTTGTTTTTCAGGTTAGTACACTTTTGAATGTGAATATAATTTATTCTGTGACAACATGTGTAAACCAGGACTGACATTGGCTATAAACTGTTTTACATGATCACCACATCTATATCGAATGCTTACTCACCATATGCATTTTTATTTTGTGACAAAGATGGTTAGTAGTCTACAAATATTCATTTTTTACTTTTTTTTTAGTGATAGAAAGCTGAATCTTCAACTAAGCTCATAATTTCCTAGAATAAGAACTCAATGTTTCAAAAGCTCTTGCAGTTTGATATGACAAGGTGACTAAGTTCTGGGCATTAAACTATAAAAGAAATTGGTATATGAAACTTCTAGGAAGCAGCTTAATGTAGGGGATGTGCCCTCCTATTATCATGTTCCTGTTATTCTGCCTAGATTATGAATGCAAGAGCCATTTAGAAGCTCTGAGTAGAAGCCACATAGTGAGGGCAGCAGTAGAAAAGATGGAAGGATCTTTGATATTGATAGATCATGAGCCATTAAACTATCCCCCTGAACTGCTTTTATGTGAAAGATAAATAAATGCTTATATTGTTACAGTCTTTTTAAATTTAGTATTTATTTCAGTTGAATCTAATGCTCACTAAGAGAGGTGTCTAAAAGTTAAACGATTTCTTTATTTGACAAATATTTATTAAATGACTGGTACTTTCTATGTATTTGGGAGAATCATGAAAGGGTTTTAAAAGTCTGATAATAGGGGGTAGGTTGATAGTCTAAATTCAGGTGACAGTGAGTTAAAGGCTTGAACAGGTGATCAGTTTACCCATGAATGTGTCTGGAGGAAGGTCTTTCCAGGCAGAGAGGGTAGTCATACAGAGACCTTAGATTAGAAGTATGCTTGTTCAAGGGAAAGAAAGGAAACTAGTGAAACAGGAATTGACTGTTTAAGTAGGGTATATCAGATATGAGATCTGAGAGGGAGTGGAGAGACAGATCATAAAGGGCCTATAGACCATGGTAAAGACTTTGGCTTTTACCGTAAGATAACACTATTGCAAAATTTTGAGCAGAAAAATGACATGATCTGAGTTTAGTTTTAATAAGATCTCACTGTCTGTAATGTGAAAATATACTGTGAGGGTAAGGGATGTGAAGAAAGGGTAGAAGCAAGGTGACCAGTTTGTAGACTACTGAATTAATCAAAGTGAGGAATGATGGTTGTAAACTTGATATAGCCTTAATATTGCCTCCCATCTGAAGAGTTCTTTCTGCAGGCTCCTGTATCTCAGCAAATAGAAACTTCTTTCTTGTAAGCACTTAGGCCAATAACTTTGGGTTCCTTTGGAATCATTCAGAGATGAAAGCTCAGAGAAACTTGTGGATATTGATCTTTATGTACTTGTTCCTGAGGCTCAATTGTACCCTGCCCTCCAGAGTTTTGTTTATTTAGCCATTGTTAAAATTATGTATGATAATAGAACATTCTCTCAATAAATTTTTCTCTGTATGCAAACTAGCTCACACTGGATTTCTGTCACTAGAAGACATTTTGTTACCAAAGTCTTTACAATTATATACAATTACTTGAAAAGCTCCCATAATAAGGAGTTCCCCCCCCTCTTTCAGAAACTAATTACATTATTTGATAGCAATAATATTCATATTTTTTTCTCATATTAAATGGAAATATGCTTTCTGAAACTTCCTCTCATTAATAGTTTTGCACTTGCAACCAATTACATCAATTCTAAATTCTGCTGCCACATGCAAACTCCCCAAATATTTAGTGGGGCTTTTTATGTCTTCCCTGATTATTCAATTCTCCAGCCAAATCTTTCCAATTCCCTCAACCATTCATGATAGAATATAGTTTTTAAACTACATTCATTTATTATGGTCTATGTAACTGTTTCTTCTCCCCATACATCATGAATCTCTAAAAGAAAAAAGAATGGAGCATCAGCATTCCCAACAAAAAGCTAGACTACGGAGGATGCCATGCAGTGTACCCATTCCAATTGGGACATTATTTTTAAAATAATGTAATAATGTTAAGAAAAGGACTGTAGACAGGGTAATAAAAATATTAAATATTTTACTCTGCATGCCACAATTTAGCTGACAGATCTCCTGAAACCAAACCCATGCTTCTAATTTTTATTGCTTTTCATGTATTTCATTGTTATCCCAAAGTAACACCAATCCTCAGTGTATGCAATGTAAGTAATTAATAACTTAATGTGGTTTTGACCTTTCTTACTACTGAATACACTTGCATTTGTTGTATAGCATCAGAGGTAAATTTCAATGTAGTTACCTATGACTAAAAAATATGCTTAGAACTTTGGCAACTCCTCGCTAAATATGACATATGTAAATAATAAAATTAACATGTGTAAAATGACACAACATTTTCAATTGCTCTAGATGGTATTTGTAGTGGATGCAGTGATGTGTAACATAAACGTCATTTCTTCTTAGATGGAATAATGCATTGTGCCATCTGGTGAGAATGATGATGACTGATGGCTCACAGATGGGTCCCTTCCACATTGGAGAGTAGCATCACCTTAGGTCATATCCTCTTTACAGGGCAACCCATGTCCAGTGATTGGTGAATGCAGAAAATAAATGCTTAGCACTCAGGTCAAGGACTCCTATGTCAATATTCTTGAAAACTGTAAAGGGGACTCACACAGTTCAGAAATGGGGATGACATTTTGAAGTATACGTTTTGAGATTTTGGAGTATTTGTTTTGAAAGGCTACTGGGAGCTCCTTTGGGAGCATGTTAGGTTTGAGACACCTCTAACACATCCATGTGGAGATGTTCAGAAGTTAGAAGGAAGTAGAGCTTGAAATTCTCTTAGGTGTGAGTTCCGTTATGACTCTGAGAAGTTTAGAAGTTCACTTCAGAAGCATTCAAGAGGTAAACTTTGTTTAGATTTCCTTGGATAATCGCTACCTATTATCACTAAGAATCTTAATTCTGTTGGAAAGTCCCCAAACATTCCAATTGAAGTTTCTTTTGACCTACCAAGACTTAAAATATTTTAGGCTTCCCTTAAATTCTCACTACCGAATCTATGTGGCAACAATTATTTGATGCTCACAAAGAGCTCTGATGAAAAATTACAGATTCTTTTTCACTAGTGATTTTTAAATACAATTTATTAATAATGGTTTACTTTTTTATATGTGCTAGAAAAATGTTGCTAAAAAGAATAAGTACTACTGTCATAGATATTTTGGTATATTGCCTTAATAAAAACATTTATTTCATAACATGTTATTAAAATATCCAACGTGGGTTGGAGTGAGAGGTTGATATCTCTATAATTAAGCATGTAAATCATAAATTCATATGAGAGTTATAATTAAGGAAACATACTAAAGATCACTTAGTCCTAGAATGAATAATCATTTTACTAAGTACATAAAATCATTAAGTCATTATGGAAATCATAATATTTCAGAATGTATTATACACTATTCAGCAGTTGATATTTTATTTGAAAAACCATGGGTACGGTTTTTTAAGTGCTTTTATATGAATATGGCCATAATCTATTAAAAGTGCTTTAGGCTCTAACAAAATAACTAGAAATAAATTCTAGCTAATCTATCAAAGAATTTCAGTCTTAACTGAATTTTAAAAGTCTGACACGAAACTAAAGGAGCAGTAATATGTGAGCCCCTAGAATGCCCTTTCACTTATTGGTGTATATACACACATACTATAGGTGTGGCACAAAATACTAACTCAACATAGTTCAAAATATGTAGGTCACATCTTCTAATTCTCTGCAGAGTTGACTGAATAATATTTGACTCTGTTCACATTCTCACCAAACAGCTGTCCAGTCATCTTTCACTTCATATGTTTTAGCCCTGTAGTTCATGTCATTTTTACCTTCCTCCCTATATCTCTCCACAAAAAGTTAGCCTGCCAAATGTACCTAGACAAATATAATATCTTATTTTGAAACAAAAATATTTTATTAGCACATATGTGATATTTTTGTTACGGAAAATCTACCTTGCAACCAAAATGAATATGTCTTTCTCTTCCTCTAAATACTAACTTCCTAATATGCAAAGATAACCCATATATGTTGTGTCCACATCTATTCACTTTTCTGTGTCTCATATAATTTTATAAATGCTAATGCTGTTCAATAGATTTTTGTTGAATTCAGTTACATTGGTGCAAAACAGAGCTCCGTTCCAATGCACCTTTATGTGCTGTTTGACATGAGGTAAATTAGTTACCTTTGAGCATTACTTTTTTATCTTTCAAATAAAGTTATTAATGCCTAATTATAAATTCTGTAGGGATTTTACAGTATAAGTATAAAAATTGTTATCACAGTACCTTACATGTAATAATGGAGATTTATCCAAGAAATGTTAGTTCCCTTAATTCACAAGAGCTATTAAAAATTATGATATGCTGCCCAGCCAATGTAGCACTGTGGTTGAGCATGGACCCATGCACCCAGAGGTCACTGGTTCGATTCCCAGTCAGGGCACATACCCGGGTTTCAGGCTTGATTCCAAGTAGGGGGCACGCAGGAGGCAGCTGATCAATGTTTCTATCTTTCTATCCCTCTCCCTTCCTCTCTCTTTAAAAATCTATAAAACCACATTTAAAAAAATATGATATGCCTACAGGTAACTACAATATTGTGTTAATTATATGCATTAATGCCTTGTCATATTTGTAGTCCAGTGTTTCTCCCTTTTAAATTATGTCATGTATATCATTTAAAAATTGTATTTACTTTATTTCATGTATTTATATACATGAAATAATCTTTGCGATTATTTATTTTTGCCTTTATATTTACTTCTTGCTTATATATATATCATTTTAAGTATAAAATTATACCATTTAGAAATCATTTTCTAATATTTTTCTATACACATTTCTATGAATTATGTGTATTGTTAACATAATTAGGATCCTACTCTGTGGTTTTTTTTTTGTAATTTTTTTCATGTACATAGCAAGCAGTTTGTCATGCCATTAAATATCCAAGTTAGTGTGCACATATTAATGTATTATATTGAATATATTAATTCACAAAATTATTTTATAATTCAATATTGTATACTTTATTCAAAATGTTTACTTGATTTTGGATTTTAGATAAAACATATGTCATATTACTAATGTGTATTAAATATAAGAAACATCTCTTTCTTGAATATATCCTAAATTAATGAAATAAGATTTTTTGTAGGTCATACTAATATCCAGTAATATGAATAGTTATTAATCACTGTGTAGGTATTTTCTGTATTATTTAAATTTTAGGGTTTGTTTTTTTACCTCAGTGATAATGTTTAAGTAAACAACCACTATACTTTATCCTTTTTATCCCTTAAATGACAAAAATAAATTATGATTTTAGAAAAAAAGCAGGACACAGCATAACGCCAATAAGTGGGAGAAAAAGGGTAAAGCAGATTTTATTTCCAGGAAAGAAGCCAGTGATTGTTACTCAGAACACAGAAGGAGAGCATGATTTTAAACATTTAGAGAAAATCATGAAAGCTTGAAGAGCTTTCCTCTAGGGGCACCTTGGAGGAATTCATGTTTCTAAAATAGGAAACATTTATCAAGACTTTGAGGACAGAAGCATTTTCATGCTACAGTGTCAGCATAAGTAGAGCAAATGAACTTTCTGGTCTCAGTGGTCACTTCACTACTTCTGTCAACACGGTTTGCTTTTCTTTAATATATATATCTATCTATCTTACGAATTAATGGAAAAGAAAATATTTCCTCTTGCTACAAAACTATGGATGTTTTAGAATAATAGGTAAATTGAAAACTATAAAATAACATGCTTTCATTAAAATTTCCCAGCACTAATTTCTTGTGATTATTTTATAAAGGAATCAAATTTGCATTGGATAGCTCTTTTATTATTAAATTTTTATACTTAAAAGAGCCAAGAAAACATTTTTTTCGCTAATGGGAATGGTCTTGTAGAATAATATTTTCACTTCATAGAATTTAAATGATTTTAAATGATGATTTTTTTTTCTTGGCAAGATCACCATTATGCTGGCCCTAAAGATTGCAGAATTTGATAGCAAAAATGATGACAGCCTTTTTGAAAAACAAAACAAACAAAATCTTCTAAGCAATTAATCATGAAATGTGACCTTTCAATTTTGGGGGTGAATTTGCTTAATTTCAGGAACAATGTCAAATTATCACAAAATAGATTATCCATTTTTAGATAGAAAAAAACATGTTAGACCTTTACAGGTCTTTATGGGAGCAAAAATGCAGGATACTTTGTCCAGCCAGGAAAGGAGTGGTGAGAAAAGGCTTTCTGTGGAAAGTCATTTTCAAGTAATTTTTTTCTTAAAGTGGGCATTCAAGGCTTCTTTCCCTCACGTGTCCACATGACTACATTTAATTTCAGATAACACAAAGACTTCTTTATAGTGCTTTCTCACAGCTGAATTGAATTATTCTAGATAAGACGTTTTAAACCCAGTAAGGGAAGAAGTATTTACATTTTCTCTTAAGTTGCTTTTTGATGATTCTCTTACAATCAATTAAAATCCCAAAACAAAAACTCCTTTAACATCCTATTTGAAACACACACACAAATGAAACAAAGGGAAGAAATGAAAACTTTTCCAAAAGATTATTCTATCTGGTAATCTGAATTTTGGGTACATGCTGATTGGCACACAGGTATGAATAGCTTACTGGTATGAATTTTAGAATGATGTTTCAAATCTCCTGAAATACTAATATTCTTCGTTTATGAGTTGTGGCATTTCTTGACCCTTTGTATTCTGTATAGAGCTAACAAACAACTAAAAAATTGAGTTAAGTCATAATGAGGTGATAAAATGGTATTGAGATGGAATACACATTTAAATTTTAATCATATGTGGCTAAAATATCTTATTTATATAGATAGATACATAGATATAGATATAGATATAGATATAGATATAGATATAGATATAGATACTAGTATAAAGGATGAGAAGAAAGGAGGCAAGGAATTACCTAAGAAATAGAAGGAAAAAAACCCTAAAACATGTAAAAACAGAAGGGGAGGCTCAAGTAGAAAATTCTGTGTTCCTCAGTGATTTATTCCTAGAATTTTGCATTATATTCTCATATAACAGGTGCTCACTAAATAATTTTTATAGACATTACAGAGGTTTATTTTTACTTTTAACTTTAATAATGCAATTTCTCCCATAACGTCTTGTGTATATATTTATCACTGCGCCTATTGCATAATTGAAATGATTTGTTTTGTGTATTATGTCTCTTCCATTACTCTTAAATTATCCTAGAGTGCATGATCTAGGTCAGGGTCACCAACCAGTGGTCTGCGGACCTCTGGTGGTCCGTGAGGTCTGAAAGGTTGGAGACTGCTGGTTTAAGGAAATCTTTGGAGCAGTGGTTGCCAAATGGTGGTCCGTGGACCACTGGTGGTCCCTGAGGTCCAAAAGGTTGGCGACTGCTGATCTAGTTCATAATTATATTTTATCTCCATTACATGTAGAATCCTGTGTCTAATAGATAATCACATGTTAATTGAACTGAGTTGACACAGATCCATTATGTCCCTAAGCACCACCATTGTCAACAACAGTCTGGGAAAATACTCAGCTCTCCATGAGGGGTGGCGGAGGAGTGCATTTTAAGTAATTACACTTAAATTGATCCCATCCTATATAATAATAGACAAACATGCAAATTAGCTGTCCCTTCACAACGCTAAGCCACGCCCACCAGCCATGCCCACCAGCCAATCCGAGTGACTATGCAAATTATCCAACAAAGATGGTGGTTAATTTGCATACGCAGGTGTCAAGTACCCCAGGTGGCGAAGGCGGCCGCTGCAGCAGGCTCCCAGGACTATTGCTGTTTGGGGAGGCACGCCCACCCACGCCTAACCATGCCCACAGGCTCCTGGGACCTTGCTGGTGGAGAGCAGAGCGGGAGGGGAGCAGGCAGAGAGCGGGAGGTTTGGAGGACTTGGCAGAGCAGGAGACTGCTGGACATAGAGCAGAGCGAAAGAGAGAGGGTGGCTTGGAGGGCGCAGCTCCCTCTCTCACCCCAGCTTCCTCATCACAGCTGTGGAAACTGACAGCAGGGAGGAGGAAGTCCCACCCCCACAGAATCAGACAGAATCAGCCATTGGTCAGACAGCTCTCAGCGGCCTGATAGACAGGACTCTCATTCACCTGCATCTCAGACTGTGACAGTAGAGAGGTGGGACTATCTTGAAGGAAGGCGGTGCCTGAGACAGGATGTATCTGAACACCAGCTACTGGAAAAATGCCGCTCTGATGCCAAAGAACACCGGTATTATCAACAGAAAATGGTTAAAGACCAGCGTGCCTTTGAAGTTGAAAGAAGGCAGTGGCGATGACAGAATATGTCAAGAGAACAGTCATCAACAAGTACTACCAATGCCGGTAGGAACTGCCTCCTCAGTGATCTGGGTAGATATAATTCTCCCCGTGTAACCGAGGTTGCCGTCATATTCATAAACATAGACAGAGAACCTCCTTTTGAAAGGGACTTGCTCATTCATTGTAAACCAGATCCCAATAATCCAAATGCCACTCAAATGAAACAAATCAATATCCTGTTTCCTACATTAGATGTGATGACATATCCTATTCTTTTCCCACATGGTGAAAAAGGCTTGGGAACAGATTTTGCATTAAGACTCAGAGACGACAGTGTCATTGACAATAATACTAGACAAAATGTAAGGACACGAGTCACACAAATGCAGTATTATGGATTTCATCTCTCTGTGCGGGATACGTTAAATCCTAATTTAAATGCAGGAAAATTAACTCAACAGTTTATCGTGGATTCATATTAAAAAATGGAGGCCAATCAGATAAATTTCATCAAAGCAAACCAATCTAAGTTGAGAGTTGAAAAATATAGTGGTTTGATGGATTGTCTCAAATCTAGATCTGAAAAGGACAATGGTCCAATTGGTAAGATGATGATACTTCCATCATCTTCTGAGGGTAGTCCCAGAAATATGCAGCAGTGATATCAGGATGCTATGGCAATTGTAACTAGGTATGGCCAGCCCGATTTATTCATAACCATGACGCACAACCCCAAATGGGCAGATACTGCAAACAATTTACAATGCTGGCAAAAAGTTGAAAATAGTCCTGACTTGGTAGCCAGAGTTTTTAATATGAAGCTGAATGCTCTTTTAAATGATATCTGTAAATTCCATTTCTTTGGCAAAGTAATAGCTAAAATTCATGTCATTGAATTTCAGAAACACAGACTGCCTCACGCTCACATATTATTGATATAGTGAGTCCAAATTACGTTCCTCTAATTAAATCCCTTTCAATGTGCATGAATTTCGTGCACCGGGCTACTAGTATCCTATCTAATAATAGAGAAACATGGTAATTAACTGTACCTCCGCTACCCTTCCCATTGGCTAATCAGCGAGATATGCAAATTAACTGCCAACCAAGATGGCGGCCGGCAGCCAGGCAGCTTGAAGCGAACAGGAGGCTTGCTTGCTTCAGTGACGGAGGAAGCCAAACGTTCCCCACCTGCCGCTGCTGGTCTCCTGAGCTTGCACTCTAAAGAAACAATGGTTACAAATATAGAAAGCTAAACAAAAACCCCAGAAACCTGCTTTCAGGTCAGCCCGGGATCTTCAGAGCTGGAGGTTGAAACCAGTGTTTTCGATTTATAGAACCCAAACAAACCCAGAAACCTGCTTTAAGCCGCCCAAGGTCTCAGAGCTGGAGCCGGAGCCTCAGAGAGAAAGCCGGCTCTCAGTTCCCAGTGACAGCCGTAGAAGGTAAATAATTCCAAGAATTAAAAAAAAAAAGAAAAAAAGAGAGGTTAGGGAGCTTCAGGTCGCCCGGCCAGCCTTGAAAAACGGCCCCTCAGCCCCTCACTCAAGACTGGCCAGGGACCCCAAGTGGG
>NW_005871187.1:365237-435173 GCF_000147115.1 Myotis lucifugus
TCTGTGTGTGACAGGGTGGAGCCGCAACCTCCCCATCAGCCCTGCCCTGAGTGTGACGGGGGGAGTGCCCCAACCCCCTGATCGGCCCTACTCTATGCGTGACAGGAGGGAGCTCCGCAACCCCCTGATCGGCCCTGCTCTGTGGGTGACAGGGGGTGGCTCCCCAATGCCCTGATCGACCCTGCCTTGAGTGTGACAGGGGGCGGCACCCCAACCCCCCAATCGGCCCTGCTCTTAGCCCGACCAGGGGCTGCACCTAGGGATTGGGCCTGCCCTCTGCCACCCGGAAGCGGGCCTAAGCCAGCACATCGTTATCTCCCGAGGGGTCCCAGACTGTGAGAGGGCACAAGTGAGGCTGAGGGACACCCCCCCCCCCCGGCCAGTGCACAAATTTTTGTGCACTGGGCCTCTAGTCTATATATAAAAGCCTAAGCAACCTTTATGGTAGAATGCCCAAAACGATTGGTCACTATGATGTGCACTGAGCAGGCAGGCAGGCGAGCAGTTAGGGGCAAGAGGCAGGCAGGCAGGCAAGCGGTTAGGGGTGAGCAGACAGGCAAACAGTTAGGGGCGCGCATTTCCGGATTTCGAGATGGATGTCCAGCTGCTGCGATTGGGCCTAAACCGGCAGTTGGACATCTCCTGAGGGATCCCAGATTGTGAGAGGGGGCAGGCCGGGCTGAGGGACACCCCTTCCCCTGTGCATGAGTTTCTGCACCAGGCCTCTAGTATATTTATAAACAGACATCACTTTTAATGCTTTAGGGAAAGTTATTCATTCATTCATTTGTTTATTCATTCATCTTGAATGTTCTCCCAGAAAAAAAATCAAAATTAGAAAATGGAATCTCTTCATAACAAATGAAATGTCAGTATATATTAAAAGAGAGATAAAAGAACAATGAAATATAAGCAAAAGAGCCCTACTACCATGGCTCAGTGGTAGAGCATTGACCTGTGAACCAGGAAGTCATAGTTCAAATTCTGTTCAGGCACATGCTTGGCTTGTGGTCTCAATGCCCAGTAGGGGACATGTAGGAGGCAGCCCATCAATGGTATTTCTCTCTCATCGATATTTCTCTCTATGCCTTTCTCTCTCTCTAAAAATAAGTAAAAATATATTTAAAGATAAAAAGAGAAAGAATAAAATAAAATTTTCAGATAAAAGCAATCAACCATAAGGGTAAAGGTATGTTTTATTCTCACATGTGCACATTTGTGACCTACTCATGAGCCACAAATTCACCAGTTATCTAATTGCTGAAAAGAAAGAAAAAATATTATCAGTTACATAATTTTTTACCCCCAAGATTGAAAGCTTAAAAAAACAAAGTTCCCAGATAAATTATATATACTTAACTATTCTTAAATATGTCACAGATGGTTCTGTAATAATAGAGAAAAGTGTTCTTGAAGATATACTTACCATAGGCAGAACTATTAGTTAAAAAGAGCTATTTTTTTTATAGAAATCATCAATACAATAGTAGAGGATGAGTCCATTACTTTATGTAGATCTGGTTAGATCTGAGCACATTTTAAAATATTTGAAATGTTGATTGGACTTATTTATCTTTGAATTACATACATGTAATGGTTTTTTTCTGTATTGAATTTTGAATATATCATATGCAGGATGGTTACCTAAAGAAGGCAAGTGTCTGGAATGCCAGTAGAATTTTCTTAGATAAAGTTTGGATTCTGATGCATTAGTAGACAATTGAACTGAGATTAGGTTTTATTAATCGTAGTGACAGAAAGTGACTAGATTCTGGTCTCTGGGGTGAGAAAAGGGGGACTTGACAATCTTAGAAAAAGAAATTGATTTGAAACCATTCCAGTGCAGGGTTAAATGAGCAGTAAAAAGTCCACCGTTATGGAGTGTTCAATATGGTTTTAATCTGGAAAAATAAAAAGAGGAATCTAGACAGTAAATGATGTTCACCATAGCCAAAATTCTCTATAATGGAACAACCAGATTTGTGCAGTTATAGTTCCTGGTATACTATTGACAATAGTTCTGAAAATACCCAAAAATAAATGAGTCAACTTGATTTTTTAATTTTATTACTGGAGAACATTGTTTCTTTTCATTCTCTTGTCCTTCATTTTCTTTTTTTTATCACCATTGTGTGTTCCCTTCTTTTTCCCCTTATTTTCCTTTCCTATTTTTTCTTTCTTTTGGAAATATCATTTGGATGCTTTTTAGATGTTTGGTACTAAATGCCAAACCACTCAATTAAACCTAGTTAGTTTTCTGTTTAGACCATCTTGTATGAGATAATAAAACCATATCATTTGCAAATATCAAAAGGTATGTTTTATGGTTTTCTATCTGAAGAGGATATGTATCAATGTCTACAAAAGTTTTATCAATTAATAAAGCCAAAATATTGAAACTGAAAGGCCCCTTGCTTTGTGATATTTAAATAACATTTTAGCCTTATATTTAATAATATTTTCAAATCTTAGAACCACTGTCTGCCCGCCCCCCCCCCCCAAACATACACACAAACAAATAGCAGAAAAGAAATCTGCATTATATCAGGCCAGATTCTGTTTCAACAACTTATTAAATCTACAATTTTAGGCAAATCATTTATTTTCTCTAAGCCTTAATCTCCTTTTGGTAAAATAGAGATAAAATAGTATCTTTCTCATAGAATATGTGTGAGAATTATCAAGTGACATGATCCATATAAAATGCTTAGTTTACTGCCTTGCATTTGCATGTCCTTTAGAAATGTCAGTTATTAATAATAATGTTATTACTGCTAAAATTAAAACTATGCATAATTCCACTGCTGTTGTAATGTGGTTTATGCCCTTCTAGTCTTTTCCTATCAATACAAAACACATTAACAATACATGCTAAATATACTCTTTTTACATGGCCATTATTGTGAATATTTTTATTTGGTAATTATTGTGAATATTGACCCAGATCATTAATATGCTATGTTATTATGACATTTAGTGGCATAATAGCTTTCCATTATAATGATCCTTAATGACATTCTAATTATTTCCAAATTATCTATCCTAAGCATAATGCTGCTATGGACAAACTTATACATACATCTTTTTATTAACACCTCTATTTTTTTCCTTAAAATCCATCATTGGAAATAAAAAGTTGCCTGGCCGGAGTGGAACAGTTGTTGAGCATCAAACGATGAACCAGGAGGTCATGGTTTGATTCCTGATCAGGGCACATACCTGGGAGGAGGCAGCTGATCAATGATTGTAAATCATTATTGATGTTTCTATCTTTCTCTCCCTCTATTTTCCTCTTTGAAATCAATAAAAATATATTTTAAAAAGAAATGAAAAGTTAAGTGCATTTTAAAAATTCTAAGCATATAGAATCCCTGTTTTTCAGAATGATTTTTAAAACATATACTCTTATCAACATTGTGTTGGAATATCTATTCGAAAATCTTGTTAACACACAGGAGTTTTATTATATTTAGACTCTACTAATGTAATAGTTTTAAAATATTTCATTATTGTTTTGACATGCATTTGCTTGGTAATTTGGTTTAATATTTCATATATATGTTGATACTTTATAATATTTCCTTTATTAGTTTCATGATTTTAATAGTCACAAGGCAAAATATTTACATATAAGAATGGAAGGAATTACTGCAACCATCTTCAAACAACCTACCACACAATGTAAGAAACCGCTCTACATGATTTTATTTATATGTAGAACCTAAAGAACAATATAAGTGAGCAAACAAAACAGAAACAGACTCATAGATATAGAGAACAGAGAGAGGTGAAAGGTGTTGGGGGACTGGTGAAAAAGATGAAGGGATTGAGAAGTACACATTGGAATTACATATGGTCAATGCTATTGTAATAACCACTTATGGGGCCAATTGTGTGCTGGAAATATCAGAGTTAACACTTAGTAAAGTATATGATTGTCTGGCCACTGTGCTGTACACCTGGAACTAATACAAAAATGGTATTGGGTGTAAACTGCAATTGAAAATTTTTTAAATTAAAAAAAGAAACTGCTCAAATTTTTTAAAGTATTTTTGTAACATTTTAATGTACTTTTTCCAACTGTAATTTAGATTCATCCTCAAATTTTCCTTCCCTCATTCAAGTCAAAGTGGTCACTCATCCTACCCAATCCACTTGGAATTCTCAAGAGTTTACCATCATGTTTGTAGGTAATTGCCATCAGTCATATATTTATTATTTCTCCATATAAATATATTAGCTCTTCTTGTTCTAATATTCTTTTATATTTCTAAAACATGTTTTATATTCTATATAATTTTTATGTTTTTGAGCTCTTTCCTATAATTTATAATTTTCTTATAGTGTCTTTTTATCATAATATTTTTCAATTGTCTAATCCTCATATAAAAAAGTGGTTTTATTTACCTGCATATTTCATTTTGTAAAGTGGTTCCATGTAATTAATTGTAATTTCAAACGTTTTTTTTAATATATTTTATTGATTTTTTACAGAGAGGAATGGAGAGAGATAGAGAGTTAGAAACATCGATGAGAGAGAAACATCGATCAGCTGCCTCCTGCACATCCCCCACTGGGGATGTGCCCGCAACCCAGGTACATGCCCCCGACCGGAATCGAACCCGGGACCCTTCAGTCCGCAGGCCGACGCTCTATCCACTGAGCCAAACCGGTTTCGGCTAAACATTTTTTTAACATACTCTTTTATTAGGTCATAATACCATCCCACAATATTGAATACAATATGTATCTACTCTTTTTTTATTTTTCTTCATGTAATGTCTTATTGATACAAGTGGAATTGCTTTGTTATTGAGGGATAGTTTATAGTGTTTTAACATTTTAGAAGATTGATTCTATTAAAAAATGAGGCTTCTGTTTCTAATTTATTAGAAGATATGATTTATTTATTCAGTTCATTTCTTAACGAATATTGCAGAGTTTCAAGTATGTGCCTTATATTTTTATCAAAACTTAAAAAAGAATGTACACATATAAACATTTAATTTTTAAATTATATAAAAATCCTGAGGCCAGTCTTTATAAGCAAATATAACTGTTGATCTTATTTTACCTCCTTCGGTATATCTCATTAGAGGTTATAATCCACAAAACGAAGATAAAGAAAAAGTCTAGCACACCTGGTGTGGCTCAGTGGTTGAGTATCGACCTATGAAACAGGAGGTCATGGTTCATTTCCTGGTCAGGGCGCATGACTGGGTTGTGGGATTGATCCCCAGTGTGGGGCATGCAGGAGGCAGCCAAGCAATGATTCTCTCTCATTGATATGTTTCTCTCTCTCTCTCTCTCTCTCTCTCTCTCTCTCTCTCCCTTCCTCTCTGAAATCAATAAAAATATATTAAAAAAAGGAAAAAGTCAATAAAACTGTAAATTGTCATATTAATCCTAATGCACTTTTTCTAAAGTGGTATGATAGAATAATCATATCAAAGGCTGTACATTCTTTGTTATACAATTTATAAAATAACTAGAGACCCAGTGCATGGATTCATGCACTGGTGGGGTCTCTCGGTCTGGCCTGTGCCCTCTTGCAATCCAGGACCCCTCAGGGATTGTTGGATAGCCGGTTTTGGGAGCCGGATCCTATGCGTTGAGTGTCTGCCCCCTGGTGGTCAGTGCATGTCATAGTGACCGGTTCATCTCTATTTTGCTTGTTAGTTCATTAGTGCATTAGATTCATACACACACACCCATATTTTAAACTAAAGGAACTGCAACAGGGTAAAGATTAGTTTTTGATAATATTCTAAGAGGTTAAATTAAATTGAGATTTAGTTAGGCTTAATTATCAACTGAAAAAGCTTTAAATTATTTTCTAGTTTCATTTACTGAGTTTTGAGTGATAATATGTTTGTGCAAGTATGATTTCATTATGGATCAATGGTTTAAGAAGGTTTAGTTTCTAGTCCAAGTTAATAGAACATTTTCTGATGTAGCCATAATGTCTCCTATATATTAGGTGACCTCCATTTTTCCATGTGAATTGCTTTCAAAATTGTTGAGGGATGGAAAATTACTATGGGAGGGTAATCTGTAAACCAACTGTGGCTTTCCATATATAGTAGGATACCTGTTCACATCTAATAATCACTGTTTCTTCATTGACTCAGGAAAAGATTTATCAAATTATGACAACTGGTATGGAACTAGAAGCCATGAAGAGTCACATAAAAGATGTTAGAAAAAAATGTTAAAGATTGAATACTCCTATTTTAATATTTTTTATTAGGCAAGGCATTTTATTCCTAGTCAGAATAATGTT
This sequence comes from Myotis lucifugus, assembly GCF_000147115.1. Classification (NCBI taxonomy): domain Eukaryota; kingdom Metazoa; phylum Chordata; class Mammalia; order Chiroptera; family Vespertilionidae; genus Myotis; species Myotis lucifugus. The sequence goes on from NW_005871187.1 coordinate 371,521, forward strand.
TAAATAACCCTGTTCCAGATGCACACACAAATTACTGTGGTAAATATGAATCTTTGGTCACAATTAAAGTTAAGATATAATGTAATTTTCTTTATCAATTTTTTAACACTCACCCAAGAATATGTTTTTCATTGACTCTAGAGACAGAGGAAGGGGGAAGGAGAGAGAGAGAAGCATGGATATGAGAGAGATACATTAATTGGTTGCCTCCTAGAAGTTATGCAACCAGGGATTGAACCCACAACTCACAGGCCCCCACTCTGACCAGAATCAAACCCTCAAGACCCTTCAGTGCACAGGATGACACTATCCCACTGAGCCATACTGGTCAGGGCTCTCTATCAGATTTTTATTATTATTTCAAACACCTATTATTTTACATGTTGAAAACTTCATATCAAACAATTGGGGGAGAGTTTACTCTCAGTTTTTGCCTAGGATTGCCTTTAAATTCCACAGAATTTTTGAAACCAAGATTTTGGGAACAAAATTAGAAAAATAATGAGAAAAATTCATTACTTGCAAGGGAGAATGAACAGTAGGGAGGATCAGGAAAGTAGATATTTTCTGATCTTTCAGGATGCTGCTATCAATATTCCCCTTGTTCTATCCAAATCCTATATAATAAAAGGCTAATATGCAAATTGACCAACCGGTGGAGTGACTGGTCACTGTGATGCACACTGATCACCAGGGGGCAGATCCTCAATGCAGGAGCTGCCATCTTGTGGTCAGTGCACTCCCACAGCGGGAGCGTCGCTCAGCTGACTAACAGTCGCCAGACGTCAGGCTCGTAGCTGGTGGGCCTACCGAGTGACGGGCAGGTGCAGTGGGACCAGGATGAGTGGGAACAGTGCATTGCCCGGCCTGGCCTCCTCCCCGGCCGCCTGCTGCGGCCCACTCCCTGCGGGCCATGCTGAGAGACCCCACTGGTGTACATATATGTGCACTAGGCCTCTAAGTATCCTATATAATAAAAGGCTAATATGCAAATCTACCAAATCGCAGAACGACTGATTGCTATGATGTGCTCTGACCACCAGGGGGCAGACGCTCAATGCAAGAGCTGGACCCTGGTGGTCAGTGTGCTCCCACAGGGGGAACACCGCTCAGCCAGAAGCCAGGCTCACGGCTGGTGAACCATTTGGGGGTCCCGGACTGCGAGAGGTCACAGGCCAGGCTGAGGGGACCCCCGTGCACAAATGTGCACCAGGCCTCTAGTCTATAATAATAAAAGCATAATATGCTAATTAGACTGGACATCCTTCCGATGACCTTCTGCACGAATCCGGGGCTGCAAAGGAAGCCAGGATCCCGGGTGCCAGAGGGAAGCCGGTGCAGGCAGCCGTGGGAAGGAAGGCCTACTCTTGCACGAATTTTGTGCATCGGGCCTCTAGTGATAATAGAATGCCTGGCCTTTTTTAGTCACTGTTTTCTCTCATTATCCTTCTGTAGTAATTACTTCCATGTGTATATGAATGTGTGACATTTAATATTAAATAGACATTTAATATTTCTAAATAACTGAGAATAAGATAACCAAACTCTATTTGTTATCACTTTATGCAGTAAAATTAAACTTTCAATGAGGTTTAGAGTGATTGAGCCATTAGAAATTGTCTGATGTTTAATGCATGCCCACTCTGTCATATTCTTAACTAGAGCACAGTTTCACTAGGACAGTGTTCTTAAACAATGTAGTTATTTATTTTCTTTCTTACATTTTACTTTATTTTTTCCGTCACCATTTATACCCTCTATGCCCTCTTCCAAATCCACCCACTCCCCTCTTCTCTGCAATCAGTAAAGGTGTGGTTAACCTTGCTTTGTCAACTTGACATTGGTGTCTTTTTCTTTTTTTAATCTTCACCTGAAGATATTTTTCCATTGATTTCTAGAGAGAGTGGAAGAGAAGGAGGAGGATGAGAGAGAGAGAAACATGAGAGAGACACAGCACGCTGGTAGTTGCCTCCAGCACATACCCCTACAAGGGCTATGGAACCTGCAACTGAGGTTTGTGCCCTTGACCAGGAATCAAACCTGCAATCCTTCAGTTTGTGGGCTGATGCTCTAACCACTGAGCAACCGGCAAGGGCTACATGGGTGTCTTAATGGCAAGAACCAGATAGTTCCCAATTCAAGACATGTGTGATGATCCTTAGAGTTGCACATGATAGGAGCACAAAAAACATTTAATGTTTGTTAAATGAATAAATTAAACTTTATGAAGACAAGATGCTGTGTAAACTGGTAGAACTGAACGCATAAATTGAGAACTACCTGAAGTTTATTCTTTTTAAGTACGAGACACATATGATTAAGAATAATAATCATTAAGTTATTACACTGATTCTCAGTTCTGCATCACTAAGCAAATAGAAACAAAAACCAAATCCCTTACTAGTTTGACTAAGGGGATAGTTTCTGTTTGAGTCTAGCATTCTTTCATGATAGCATCCATCCCTTATAATCAAACATACAGTATATATTAGTATAATAATTTTATTATTTGTCACTACTGAAAACTGTGCAGCATAAATATAATAAATGTGAAATTTACAAATTAAAATGGTCTTAAATTAGTAACTACTCTAAATCTTTGCTGCAACAAGTCAGTAAGTAAATACACACAATTCCAGATTTAATGGATATTTTGTTATGAATTATATTTTTAAAATCATGTATTAAGTAGTAGAATTATTTCTTTTGTTTCAAACCTTTTTCATTTTAAGATTATTCTCCATCTTTAATAATGTGAATGCTCAGGAGTATCTTCGTACGTGTTCCTTTAGCAATTTGTTTCCTTGGATGTGTTCTCCCTCCATATATTCTACAGAATTCCAACCAATAATTACATATCTGCCAACAAAAGGCTTGGCATTCTCTATCCTGACTATTCCTTCCTTTGATTGTATTCTTTCCTTTGATACCATTTTTTCTAGTGCTTTGTTAGAAAAGCTATGTTCTACTCTCTTGGGATAGAAGAGTCACTTAATGATTAGAGACTAATCTAAAAACAACTACTTCTTTAGGCTGAAATGCAAGCACTGAAATCACTAAATTTCAATGCAATGTTGAAAGGCAGTTGTTCTGATTAACATTTATATTCAATGAAATGTAGGACATATAGTTATATAATGTGTGTGTGTGTGTGTGTGTGTGTGTGTGTGTGTGTGTGTGTGTAAGAGAGAGAGGAGAGAGAGAGAGAGAGCGAGAGAGAGAGAGATTTTTTTTTTAATTTGGCTTGGCTTATATGACTTTAAATTTTTTTTCTAAAGTTTTTATCACCTTTTTTTTAGATAATATCTTCCTTTTATGAACTCTATGAAAAAAATTCCATGATTGAGTAACTTTAGGTAACACTGCATATTTTATCATGTCTTGAAGGATCATAATTTATAGTTACATAATAAAAGCTACCAGATAGTCTGCAGTAAATAGATTCTAAAGATTTTCAAACACTTTTCATTATTTTGACTTTATTGACTGGAATTTTAAATCCTCCAAATTTAGTGTCCTGGATGAGAAATCATTAAAAATACAAACATAATTAATCTTTATTATTCAATCAGAGGACTTTAAAAATTTTATTAAGCTATTGCCACACAAAAAGTAGAATTCTGACAGTGTATGCGATTTTAACACTGAGGTATAAAGGCAGCCAAATTTAAATGTATGCAACAGTTCTTCACAAATGGAAAACAAAACAGGCAGATGTATTTGTCAAGATTATTAATTCTAGTTACTGTGTTACAGGTGGCAACCACATCATTTAGAGAGTGAGATATGACGTTGCTTTCAAGTAAAATATTGTCCTATTAATTTAGTGTCAATTAACTTCAAAAATGCAGAGGGGTATGGAGAAAGGACATTTTCAAAGGAAAGAAAATGTTTAATTATTATTTCATACAGAACTTACTAATAAATCACCCTAAAGCATGCAGTTGAAGACAGTTATTCATTGTTTCTGCTTATGTTAGTAATTCATTGTCTGTCTCCTCCCACTGGAATGTAAGCTTCATCAGGACAGATTATTTTTCTGTTTTATTCATAACTACATCCCTACTGCCTAGACCAGCGTTCTCAACCTGTGGGTCTCGACCCCTTTGGGGGTCGAATGACCCTTTCACAGGGGTCGCCTAAGACCATCGGAAAACACATATATAATTACATATTGTTTTTGTGATTAATCACTATGCTTTAATTATGTTCAATTTGTAACAATGAAAATACATCCTGCATATCAGATATTTACATTACGATTCATAACAGTAGCAAAATTACAGTTATGAAGTAGCAATGAAAATAATTTTATGGTTGGGGGTCACCACAACATGAGGAACTGTATTAAAGGGTCGCGGCATTAGGAAGGTTGAGAACCACTGGCCTAGACCATTCCTGGCAGATAACTGGCTTGCAATAAATAGTTGTTGAATCAATGAATTATTCTGATAAGTTAAAAATAATTATTTACAGTCTTTAAGTGTTTTGACCTTTCTGTTGAACCCTTCCTGCCCTCTTTCCCAAATCACATCCCTTGTGGGCTTAGAGGTGTATCCAGTAAACTACTGAGTTAAGGCAGTATTTCTAAAACTATGGTCTGAAATCATTGGCACAAAATCACTAGAATGCTTTGTTTAAAAATGCCTACTCTGGATCCTACTCCATACCTATTAAGTCACTATTTGTTGCTCAGGCCTAGGAATAAAAAAAAGTACCCCCAGGTGATTTGAAGCACATAAAATCTTAAAAACTACAGCCTCTGGCAAGCCAGCAGGTGTAGTGGTTCTCAACCTTCTGGCCCTTTAAATACAGTTTCTCATGTTGTGACCCAACCATAAAATTATTTTCGTTGCTACTTCATAACTGTAATGTTGCTACTGTTATGAATCATAATGTAAATATCTGATATGCAGGATGGTCTTAGGCGACCCCTGTGAAAGGGTCGTTCGACCACCAAAGGGGTCGCGACCCACAGGTTGAGAACCACTGTCTTATAGGGATTCTCAAGTGCCTCTCCTATCCATTCAAGTGAACTGGGTTCCCTTATATTTAACACAGACTTTTAGAGTAATGAAATGACAGTGTTGGGCACGTAGGTCTCACCCATAAAATTTGGATTGAGTAATTAATTAATGGTGGATCTGAAATCTGACTCCTAGATCACTTTTATTAAAATCTCCTTTTAACACAAATATATGTACAAAATTAATTATCAGAAATATCATTTTGTTATAATTTCAATACAGAGAGGCAGATGCAATAATTATTGACATCGCTGTCAGACTGCATTACACTCAAGTTCTTGTTGCTTCACACATATGCTTTCATTAAAAGCTTTTAGGTAGATTTCTACTGTTGGTGTATCTTTGAATGTTTCTACCTGCAATTAACTCCAGTAGGAAAGTGGTTAAGACTCATTTCCTGAGACGCATACTTATACTTAATACTTATCATCCTGTTATTTTCATTTTTATTGCAAAAACATTGTATGTATTAAGGACAGTAGAAACCAGAAAATAGCTTTCCACTACCCTGACTATATCCCACCCAAGGGCACTAGTTGAAGTTCAAGTTTTTGTCATCTAAAGCTAAGATTATTATCTTTAATACTATTAACATTTGGAGCAGATTATTCTTAGTTGGAAGGGGTGTGGGGGACTGTCTTGTGCATTGCAAAATGTTTATCATTATTTCCAATCTCTATTGGTAGATTCCAGTACCACCCCCCAGAATGTGAAAACCGAAAATGTCTTCAGACATTGTTCAGTGTCCGCCAGAGGGCAAAAGCACCTCTGTTGAAACCTACTGTTAAAGGGATTTGAATGGGACTATGTATTCCCAGGATATTATCTTGACTGACATTAAATAAAGTTATGGGAGCTTATGTCACCTTACACTAAAACCTGATTAGTTAAACCCAGTTATTTGCATGAAGTTTCAACAGTTGGGTTAAATATTAACCTGCTTGATTTTACTTATTAAGAAAGATGAGATCTAAGATTATATCTTCATATCACAAATTTAACTGTAGAGGATGTTGTTATCCAATGAACTCATTATGTACTGTTAGCCAATGCATGCAATGCTACAAGAACTGGAGTTGTTCAACATCATTATATGTATTAAAGTGATCTGAATTACTCTACTCTCACATTATTTCATCTAATTATATAATAACTGGCAATGGCAGTGAGGCAGTGGCTGTTAGCCAACAGGTCCTTGGAGAATTGGCACACTGACTGTGTGATCAAGTTGGCCTCAATACTAGAGGTTTATAGATTAATGTTGGAAGGACATTTTTTATATTGTCAGGGAGCAAGAGCAATCATTAAAGAGAATTGCAGTGCGAGTAGTAATAGTCCCAAGTTCCTGGGATGCAGCCATGATATCAAAATTGAAGCTATGATTGTCCCTATAAATGCTTCCAAAGGCTATGTACAGGATGATTATGGTAGTATATTCCAACAGCTGCCAGAGAGTAAACTCAAGTGTGAAATCACTATATTTTAAAAATATCTTTATGAAATGAGGCTTAGCATGGAAATGTTATAAAATATAGTATTTTATAAACGGAATGGTTCTTCTCTGAGTAGAAACAATATTCAGACTATAGAGTTAAGTATCACAGCAACAAAAAGCAGTATTTAACAAAAGCTAACATGATTACTAATCATAGACTAGTATCTTTAGAAATATGATACAAAAAATAAAGCAATAGGATTAAAGCCAAATTATGAACAACACCCTATTAATACATATGCTGTTGATTTACAACTTAATTTTTTGGTTGAAAACTTCTTAAATAACTTCATTGAGGATGAGTCTTTAAAAGAGAATATATCTTTATTAAAAAAAGGGAAATAAGAAAATCAAAATGAAATACTGTATCAAATATATGGAATTTTCTAAGTACCTGGTCCTCTTCTATCTATAATAACAAAAGCATAATGTGATAATTAGACTGGACAGCCGAACAACCTTCCAGACATCCTTCCAGACAAAGTGCAGTGGCGGGGGCCAAGGCAGTGGTGGCCGCCGTGGTGGGCGGGGGCCAAGGCAGAGTTGGTTAGGGGCAATCAGGCAGGCATGCAGAGTGGTTATGGGTGATCAAGCAGGAAGGCAGAGTAGTTAGCGGCAGTCTGGCAGGCAGGCAAGCAGTTAGGGGCAGGCAAGCGAGCAGTTAGGAGCGATCAGGTAGCCAGGCGAGTGGTTAGGGGAGATCAGGCAGGAAAGGCAGAGGGGTTAGGGGAGATCAGGCAGGCAGGACAAGACCTTACTGAGAGTCATAGGTATCTATTACTCTGTGTGACATGTTGGTGTTCAGTAGCTCTGATCAGTTAACAAATTAATGTATTGTTGAAAAAATATGAAATTTAATGACCAAAAGTAATGCTCACAGATTTAATACATATAATAATTGCATAAAAATATATGCCAGAAGTATTTTTTTAAAAAAATATACTTTTATTGATTTCAGAGAGAAAGGGGGAGAGAGAGAGGGAGATAGAAACATCAGTGATGAGAGAGAATCATTGATTGGCTGCCTCCTGCATGCCCGCAACCTGGGCATGTGCCCTTGACTAGAATTGAACCTGGGACCCTTGAGTCCACAGGTCAACGCTCTATCCACTGAGCCAAACAGGTTAGGGCATGCCAGAAGTATTCTAAGTTCCTTCAAAGGGTTCTATTATTCAAAATTATTCAAAATATTCTCTAATATAGGGATTTTAATTATTCTCTTTTTATAGATGAGGAAATGGAAGCAAAAGCTTATCTAATATCTAACATCTAACAAATGGGAACCTAAGCTTTAAACCCAGATAGGAGAATATACACTCTTATCTATTATGGTACATGCTTCACTATTCAAATTTTTACACTGATATGACTATATCTAGTATCGGTAAAAGAACATTGAAAAAATATTCAGGACCTAGCCAGTTTGTCCCAGTGGATAGAGCATTGGCCTAAGGACCAAAGGGTCCCAGTTCAAGTCCAGTCAAGAGCATGTACCTCGGTTGCAGACTCCTCCCTGGCCCAGGCTCTGGTCAGGGTGTGTGCAGGAGACAACCAGTCATTGTATTTCACTCACATCAATGTTTCTTCTCTCTGTCTTTCCCTCTCTCTTCCACTCTCTCTAAAAATCAATAGAAAAAGATCCTTAGGTGAGGATTAAATAATAATAATAATAATAATAATAATAATAATAAATTACTTAAATATAAGAAAACATATTCAGTATCAATTATATTTCTATAAATACTAAGGCCAAAATAGGGCCTTTTTTCATTCATTGTGACTATATTTAGACAGATTATAGTAAATAAGGCATTCTTAAAATAGTTATTTCTGTAGTATAATAAGGCAATGCATTAATTTCTCCTCTCTTCTGTTGAAATATTTAGGGACAAATCCTATTGGGATTGTTTTCTGATCCTCAATAAAGGTATCAAAAGCACCTTTGGGATAACCTAATTGAAATTATATATATATATATATAAATATATATATATATATAGTCTTGGCATAAATAAAGCGATTAGGTGATGAAGCTCTAAGCAGTTGTGTTACTTTCTTCTGTACTGCCTACATGCTAAACCTATCGCACTTAGCACAGATCATTTTAGAACAAGGTTATTTCTGTTGAGATCCTGTAGTCATTTACTTGACATTATAAATCCATTGGATGTTGATTAATGTCCAGTACCCAATGCCATATTAGGAAATGCATAAAGGATATTAAATCTTGAAAATGCTTTGGATAATAAATTCTTAATTCATTGATAAATTTAAAATAACCTAGGGAAAGTCACTTGATATAAGTTTGATATAAGCCCCAAAGCAATAACATGTAACTATATTAAAAATCTAAAGAGAGTAGGATGTTTGCTGCTTTTTTAAATTTCATGACATTTTTTAAAAATTAAATTCTGGTGTATTTGCATAAGTTGTTTCACAAAGATTCTCATTTGGCTTTTAATTAAAATAGTCATTTATGGCTGATAATGTGTTAGGGTAGCAAGTAATGTAATAGAGTCAGTTATCTTGAGTTCTAATCATAACACAGATACTAGTTAATGTAATTGGACAAGTCATATATTCTCTCTGGGGTACAAGTTTCTTCTCTAGAAAAGTATTTTTAAAATATATTTCAAAAGCCTAAGATTCTAATGTGAACACTATCATCTGAATATAACATACAAGATATAAAAATTTGTTCACAAGGTATAATTTTGAGTACTATACATTTTCTCAGGGTAAAAGTTTTAATTGGGGGGAAATAACTGTTGAAAGCCACTTCCTAAAATTAAAATTTTACTAAAATTAGAAGTGATAATTTTCTGATGCCACAATAACGTAGAAATCAGATATTCCTCTCCAGGGAAAATAAATAGTAGATTACTATTCAATTATGTGTTGCCTTTTAAAATTCTCTATATTGGAAATGAATGAAAGTCATCTAGGAATTTGAAAGAAAATGAGTTATTTTTATTCTTATTTTGTTATCTCAATATTCTTCTCATCTGTATAAGTGTTTATAAATTATTTAATATAGGAGAAAAGATGTGATTTTTACTGTCAGATCAATATGAGATAATGTTTCCTTGTATACAACTGTGTGGAGAGGGTCTGTGTTTGAGGGAAACAAGGTCAATCAATTCAAACCGAGTTATTTTATTTTATGTGAAAATTCATAAACAAAAACATATACAAAAGTACATATGTGAAATAACATGTATAGACTCTATGTACTTACATATGCTTACACACTTCTGTTATTAATTTTTAAAGTAACTTGTTATATCATTAATTTAAAATAATATATATGATTCTTGTTAACTTTCCTTAAATTCTTAACATATTACAATAAAACATGGTGGCATATTCTTAGTTTCCAAGAATGGTGAAAAATATTAATATTCAAATAATGCTGTGTTAGATTTTATGAGGAAAGTATTTGGGTGGGTGGGTTAATTGAAGATGATTTCATGAAGCAATTTATACTGCAGTGTATTTGGAAAAGAGGAATGGATACAATATTTTAAAGAAGGGAAAAGCATATAAGCATATTATTGGGAAATATATATTTACACACACACACACACACACACATGCACACACACCTACACACCTAAACACATTAATAGCATGAATACTCAATGACCTATCACTTCAGTGATGGCGAACCTATGACACGCGTGTCAGAGGTGACACGCGAACTCATTTTTTTGGTTGATTTTTCTGTTAAATGGCATTTAAACATATAAAATAAATATCAAAAATATAAGTGTTTGTTTTACTGTTGTTGCAAATATCAAAAAATTCTATATGTGACACGGCACCAGAGTTAAGTTAGGGTTTTTCAAAATGCTGACACGCCGAGCTCAAAAGGTTCGCCATCACTGACTTAGGTGGAATAGGGTGAATTCTGTGAACCTTTATAAAGTCCTACCCAAATACAGGGTGAGGTAAAAGTAGGTTTACAGTTGTTTGTATAGAAAGTAATAAAATAATTAATAAATAATAATATAAGTATAAGCTCTGTTTTGCATACTCACATCTGTGAATCTACTTTTGACGCACCCTGTATATAATGGAACTCAATTTACAATTATTTATTATAAGAATTATAGTCTCTTCTTTTTGTTTTTATCCAATTTGGAAAATAAATAGTGAAAAAGTAGTTTTGCAATGGTAAAATCTGTCTTTACATGCAATGAAGCTATTCCTTTTGTAGACTCTGCTAATTTGATTTTCTTTTTCTTTATCCTTTGGTGATATCTTTATTTTCAATATTTTATAATGAATACTTTCAAACAGAGAAAATCTGAAGCATACCTTCCATATACCCACCATCTAGACCAGTGGTTCTCAACCTTCCTAATGCCACGACCCTTTAATACAGTTCCTCATGTTGTGGTGACCCCCAACCATAAAATTATTTTTGTTGCTACTTCATAACTGTAATTTTGCTACTGTTATGAATCGTAATGTAAATAGCTGATATGCAGGATGTGTTTTCATTGTTACAAATTGAACATAATTAAAGCATAGTGATTAATCACAAAAACAATATGTAATTATATATGTGTTTTCCGATGGTTTTAGGCGACCCCTGTGAAAGGGTTGTTCGACCCCCAAAGGGGTCGTGACCCACAGGTTGAGAACTGCTGATCTAGACTCTACAATGAACAGCTTGCTATATTTGCTATCCATTCATCTACCCTTCTATTTACTCATCAATCCATCTTATTTTTTGGTGCATTTCAAAATAAGTCACAGACATGAGTATGCTACACTCCTAAACTTTTCATCACACTTAACATAACTAGAGTTCAGGGTTTATTTACAAATTTTTTTTCTAGGCAAAATTTTAATGGAGTGGATTGCCTAAATTTTTAAAAAAATATTTATCATTGAAAGTATTACATAGGTCTTCCTTTTTCCCCCCAGTAACATCTTCTAGCCTGCTCTTGTTCTCCCTCCCCCCACCAGGCCTTTACCACCTCATTGTCTGTGACCATAGGTTATGCATATATGCATACAAGTTCATTGGTTGATCTCTTCCCACCCACCCTCCCCTGCCTTCCTTCTAGGGTTTGACATTCTGTTCATGCTTCTGTGACTCTGGATCTATTTTTGATCAGCAATTTATTTGGTTCATTAGATTTGATTTTCTGATGTTTCTAAAGGCGGTAGTAAAGTAATAATATGAACTCTATTTGTTCTAGATTCCTTATTACTGAGTCAAATTGTTAAGTTGATATCTTGAATAGAAACATTTTCTTTTCCTATTTTAGTTTCATAAGAACAAAAAGTTGTCTCAGAGTATCTTATTTTGATATGTATTAAGTACAGTTTAAAGTAACATATTTTATAAGTAGATGCCCGGTGCACTAATTTGTACAAAGTGGGGTCTCTTGGCCTTGCAGGCGATCAGGGCCATGGGAGGTTGGCTTGGGTAGGGGCTGCGAGAGGTTGGCTGGCCAGCCCAATTGGGGCCATCAGGGCCGGCCAGCCAGGGGAGGGGCCAGGAGAGGTTGGCTGTGGGAGCACACTGACCACCAGGGGGCAGCTCCTGCATTAAGCGTCTTCCCCCTGGTGGTCAGTGCGCATCATAGCAACTGGTCAACAGGTCATTCCGTTGTTCAGTCACTTAGGCTTTTATATATATAGATAGATACTTTATGCTTTAGGTTAATTGACTATAAATTTGCTCTGCAAATATTGACATGATATCCTAACATGAACAGATAGTAAAATGTGATCCTAGAAAATAATTATATAAGGAGGACACAGAAACTCTAATATTTCTGTTAAAGAAAAATAGAGTATTCAATTTGTCCAGCAATTATATGTACTTTAAATAATGTACTATTTTGAACTAGCCAATATTTTTAATGAGGTTTTGCTGTGTTAAATTATGGTATAAAAAAGTAAGACACTGGTTCAACGAGAAAAAGAAAGAAAGAAGGGGATAAGAACAATGATAGTTAAGAGATTATTTCCATAATCTATATTATCTTTAGCAAAGTTCATAAAGAGAGTTGTTCATTTATCACTTGGGTAGAATTGAACAGTGAACATTTGTTAGGTGAATAGTACAGTGACTATTAATGCCAGAAGTGAATCTAATGATTTGTTGGGAGTTATTTTAAGAAATAGAGCCAGAAAATAAAAGTTGATGAAAGTAATTGAGCATACATGATAGCATTTTGAGTGAACAAATAAAGTAAAAGTTATTTGGGTATTCAAATTAATGTTTACAGTGCACAAATTGAAGGACATTTTTACTCAATATAAATTATGTTAAAGATTTTAGAGTGCCTAGTAATATTTGAACTTATTTTCTAAACAAATAAATTAAGTAAATGCAGTAAAGGCAAATATATGAAATAATTTTTTTAAATTTAAAATAAACAGCTTTTTTTCATATGAAATTAAAAGCTGAAAATGTGTATTCAGGAAATTAACAGGCCTCAGCAAAGATGTACATCCTTTTGTAAGTCTCTAGTAAATGAAGACCTAGTTACCAAACTGAAGTCTGTTTAATAAATGTACATTCAAAGAGTTGTATATTTTTACAAAATGAAAATATGGTCACTTCAATTTTTATTTCTTGTGATATCTTTCATTGTGTGTGATTATTTTTTCAGTTGTGATTAAATAAATCGCTGGTATTCTTCAGAACAGTTGTTTCTGAAGGTAAGGAATCTCATAGTTGACACTCAGAAATGTTTATTGCAAAAATCTATACAGGATTATTGGTATGAAAAATAATTGTCAGTAGGCTCAAAATACTTGTATTCACGAATATAGTATTTTCTTCTACAATTTTGTAGTAGAGCATATACAATTAATAAAAATGTTCTGTATTTCCTTAGTTTTGCTGAAAATCAAGAACCAGAAAAAAAGTAATGAAGAGCTAAGTTCACTGCAATTTTAACTAATTTGGATGCTAGAGAACAAATTATCTATGGCTTAGATGTTTGTTATACATCTGGGCACATAAACTCTTTATACTGTATACGAATGTCAAACATTTAGATTTTTATAAATAAAGACTTTCTCTGGTCTCACTGTACAATTTCTTAGAGAAATGAGTGTTCCTTTGAAATTGAAAGGTCCCTGCAGCTATATTTGATAGAACTGCCAAAAGCCATCTATGAAACTATTAAGAGTGAAGAACTATTATACTTGAGTTCAGCATTGTTTTGGAGAGAAAATTTTATATACTATACGGTTATATTTCATTTGACCACAGATGGCAATTGATATTGGACTGAAAATCTTTGTTATTTTAAATGAAAATATTTCATAAGGTTCAGAAGATATTAACACAAAATGTTATTACAGTAAAATGCTGATAACATTATATTTTTTAAAAGTATGTGTGAATAACCAATGGAAAGGAAGTATATAATACATCAAAATATACTTACACCAACTCTTCCTATAAGCAAGTAATTTATTTCAATGGCTTCTGTTAAACTTAGAGTAATTAAAATTACAACATATTTCATATAAATAATATACATATAGAACATAAACTAAGACTGATTTTTAAAAGCATATTTTAGAGTTAACTTCTATGTGTTTCTGTGATTTTATAACATTTAACCTACAATCACATTTGAACTTTCCTCCAAAATGTTTTAGGAAATAATGCAAGTAAAAATCCAGTGCTTGCACAGAAAAAAAATAGTACTTATTCCATGTTTAATTAAAGACTTCTAGGGAGTATATGTTTTCAGTGTCATAAGATAAAAGGATAATGACATGATAGTAATGAGGAGGATACTGATAAAAATAAAGGGTACACACTTACTGAGGACTTACTGTCTACCAGGCAATCCAATTCTTTGTGCATATTATCTAATTTAGTGCCTACAGCAATCCTATGAGGCAGAATATTATTATTATTATTGTTACATTTATGAAGACATTGAAACTTTAAACAATCAATTTATTTCCCCCAAACCTCTCAGATACTAAAAGGCAGAGAAAGTTCACATCTTGGTCTGCTTTATTCTCAGGGACTGATACACAAGTTAAAGAAGGTGCAGAAGGATTAGAAGACAAGCAGTAGGAACAAGATCTGGGAGAACCGGACACATTTATTTTATTCTCTATTAGATTTTGAAATAATAATTATTATTTTCAGAATATTTTCACAAATAATTACTCAAAAAACTATATCACATGTATAAAGGGAGACAGAAAAAAACAGTTTCTTTTTACACATGAAAAAGTGAGCTATCATAGGTGAGGAGCATTGTTCAAAGTTTTACTACCTAATTGTAGACAAGTAGACAATAAAGATGTGTCCACAGACTGCATTAAAAATAATGCTCTTTTTAGTAATTTGCCAAACTACCAAATCCTAAATACATATGTTAAAGGAGCTATAATTTCAGGATGAGAGAGAATACTTTTAGAGAAGTGTCGTAAAAATATGGAGAATTCAATTATTTTGAAAAACTATAAACAAAAGTATGCAAACATCACAATCCTAATTCTATGTAGTGCCATAATATCCACAAAGCAATCATCAGGGATATCACCTCATTTTTTAAATCAAAACGGGGAAGATGTGTCATTCCTGTTTTACACCCGAGAGATGTGAACAGTTGACTCACTGTGTCCCGCAGGGATGGAACGAAGCTTACTAAGATTCAAGCCCACCTTCTTTTTGTTCACCATAATATCCTTCTCCTTCTGAAGATCTAAAACTGAAATTCTCACTAAATGTGGAAGCCAAAGTCATGTGTGTGTGATCCTAACCTTCTTATATTTATTTCATGTTCAAGACAGCATAGTATATTCTTAACTGCTTATGATTGAACCTAGTATTACTTTTTTGCCTATGACATCATATTGCAAGTCATTTATTTATTTTTATGCATGAGTATTTTATGTACAGTTCATTTAATTACACAAGTAAGAAACTAGATTGAATTAGTGAAAAATTGCTTCATTTCCAGACATCCAGAAAAGACTATCTAAAATTCAGCTTGAGAGAGTTTAACTAGACATTATAAACTCATTTATTGTAATGATAATGCAGTGTCAAATAGGGTATCAAAACATATAAACAGGTTTTTGTTTTTGTGGTGTGTTTTTCTGCTAGTTTAAATTACAAAGAAAAAAGGAGAAATAATTGGGAAGTGAATGTAGTCAGTAGAGGAAGTAATGATATGGAAAATAGAACAGACACTCAAATATGAAATGTTTCTAAATTATGCTCTCAGGTAGGTTTCATATTTTAAAATGAATCATATCCAGAATTATACTCTTTATTTCCCCCAAAAATAATGTTTGTATCTTCAGGAATTAAATATTGATGGCTAAAGAGTGGGACAAAAATTTAAGGAAAAGCATAGTATTATTTTCAACTTAAGATATAACAGTGGTTTTTAATAAATAAGTTGAGTTAGTATAATCTGTTATCATGTATAGTCTATGCACATATTGTAGGATGTGTATGCATATATAGTCATTAAATATACTGTTTGTTATTGAATTTGTTATTCGAACACAAACTATAGAGTATTATGCTAAGCAAAATAAGCCAGTCATAGAAAAACAAGTATCACATTATCTCACTATTATGTGGAATCTAATGAACAAAATAAACTGACAAACAAAATAGATACAGAGACATAGAAGCATGGAAAAGACTGTCTAATTTAAGAGGGCAGGCTGGGGTGAGTGGGTAGGTGGGAAGAGATCAACCATAGAACTTGTATGCACATATGCGTAACCCATGGACACAGACAGTAGGGTGGTGTAGGCCTGGGGTGAGAGGCAGGGGCAGGTATAAGGGGTCAATGGAAGAAAAAAGGGAACACGTGATACTTTCAACAATAAATATTTTTATAACATACATATATTTTTATGAATATAATAAATATAACCACATAGTGCGGCTTTTTTGTGTGTATGCAACTTTTATTTTCATGTTAGCAATTTAGTATTTTTGCTCTGTGCTTGTACTCCTAAACTCCTATACACATATATGTTTGTGCATTTATATACAGACACTAACATTAGGATATGCTTTCTTTGTGTCTTGATTACTCTATGATATGCACCTGCATTGGTGGTGAGCTGAAATAGCTCTACTTCACTTCATACTAGTATATGACACAGGCAAGTCACATGTGGCTCTATTGATGGCATTCTTTTTTTCTACGTATTTTCTCTCGGAACTACTTTACTTTCATTTTATTTTTATGGTATACATTCCAAAGACCAAACTATTGAGTCTTGGTTGAAAGGAATATATATGTCTCTGTGTTGTGTATATTATGCACATTCTAAATTTTAATAGAGGTTTCTAAAATTGCTTTTGAAATTACTGTAATATTTCACATTTCTAGTAACATTGAATGACAGTACCATTCTCTCACCATTTGTGAAAACAAGTTATAGATTTGTTTGCTTCTTCCAGACTACTGGTGCATAAAATATCTCATTATTAATATAATTTTCATTTGCTAGCCTACTAGTGAACCTAAGCATCCTTTCATAATTTTTGGCACTTTGGATTTGTTGCTATGAAAACTGTCCATTTATAACCTTTGATCATTTCCCCCATAGTTTTTCTTTTTCTTGTCACCTTATAAGTTATTTTTGTATAATATTAATATTAATCCTTTTCTGATACCTAAATGAAAATATATTCTAGATAAAGTGCTACCTTATTGAATTTGTTGTTGACATTTTTCATTATGAAATGCTTTAATATAACATAAAATCATACATGGCTCTTTTTATAGCATCTAGGATTCCCATTATTGTAAATATAGAGTCTAGATTATTTTTTTAAGAGTCTAGATTCTTGACACTTTTATTAGTTTATTATGTGTTAACATTTAATTATCTTGTACATGCATGTTTGTGTGTGTGAGTGTGTATAGTAATTGGCTCCCATGTATATATTAATTTTGGAAATACCAATATTTTTTTTTAAATTTCAGATATTTTTAACCAAGAACATGAAAATATGAAATAGATTTCCACTTACTCATGCCATGTTTTTTGACCCTTAAATAAATTTATGTAATAATCTTTACATATGTTCAATACCTTTCTTGTTAAAATGTATTCTGCTTTGTATCTATGCAGAATAGGTTATTTTTATTTGTCTATTCCTCGATGCTTATTGCTAACATATAAGAAAGATAAAGTCAACATTATAATAATTTTTGAATATAAAACATCTCTTGGATTTTCTAAGTTTATAATCACATAGTCAAAAGTAAATTACTTTATCTCTTTTTAGATATTACCAAATATAACTATGCTTTGTCTCAAAACTTAATCCACATGATTAATAAAATACAAATACAGCTAAAAGTAGCATAACATAAATAGTCTTATTCCAAATTTATAATTTTTTGGTGGGAAGCAGTATGTAGCAAGCAGTATGGTACTATTTGTGATCATGAGTATTCACAATTAACTGTATATCCTTGAGCAATCTAAACCAGTTTAACTGTCTATAAAATAAGAATAAATCTTATCATATGGTATTTTCTGATTATCAATGAGACCTGTGATGGCAGTTGGGAAACTACAAATGTTATGTAAGTGTAAAATCACTGGCTAGAAATGTCAGACTCTTCAAAAGTAGGAAATATTTATTGTACTCTTAATTGAATTATAGTATGTGGACATTTGGAATTACTCTAGCTAAATTTGTTTCTAAAGGCAAAACTTAAAGAGATTATGATTATAGAAAGAAAAAATACCTTGTTCAATTATTTAAGCTTCGATATATCTTTAAATCTACTGTGCCATTATATTCAACCAGTAAAACATACAATCAGCCAAAAAGTGCCAATTAAAATGTTGCAATATTTAGAAGTGACCTAATAATGAAAAGAAAGGAACTTATAGAACATTATGCATCACAAAAAAAGACAGATTAATAGAAGAAAACTAACAGAAGTTTAATAACGTGTATACCTTCCATGTACATGGGAGCTACCCAGGAAAACTGAGTAACACCTCCCAAATGGCCCAATTCACCATCATATATACCATCTTCTGTTAAAGACCAAAGACGGTATTGAGGGAAGGGAGGGAAGCCAATTATGGGACATTATCAGGCAAAGCAAAGTAAATTAGGGTATGGTTGTGATTCACATGCAAGCTAGTTTCATTCTCTCTTAATAAGAGTTTTTAGAGATTTAGTCATCCCCCTCTCCTTACAAATGGAGATCTATCTTATAAATAAATATATGTATTTCTTTTGGAGAGGTAACTTCTACTTGGTTTGTTCTTTCTTTCCTCACCCCTCATAAAAAAGATAGATAGATAGATAGATAGATAGATAGATAGATAGATAGATTTATTTAACTTTATTTTTATTGTTAACACTATTACAGATGTCCCCATCCCACTCCCTTTGCCCACCCCCACCTAGCCCCTGCTCTGGTTCTAAATAATCCTAAAGCCAAAGAGACATATTTTAGGGTGGTATTCTGCTTCCCTTCATGGATAAGGTGGCAGGTCTATTGGAATTTGACAGGTTCTGTGATAACTCTGTCTAGATTGGGCTCTCTGAAGTACATAATTTTATCATGACACATTATTTGTGGCAGAAATCTCTCAGTACAGTCTGTCTGAGGTAGGACTCTAAAACTTTGTAGATTCTCAAACAACCATTATCTTCTTTGTTTCTTTTCTTCCTTTCTCTTTTGTAGTACATCTTGTACATACGTATGAATGATAGCACCATAAATGAATACCAAATGAAGTTTACACCAATTATTTGAAATTGTGTAAAGAGACAGCCATGTTTTACTTTGCTGTGCTTTTTTGGAGCCATCTTTAATTAAAAATAGTAAAATGAATTCTATTGCTTAAAATTATTTATGCCTTTCTTTATACAGATTTGAGGTAGTTGAGCATAACCAGTATTAACCTAAAAATGAAAGGCCAAAGTAAGAAGCAATAAGCATTGTTTTGAAATAAAATAGTGTTGCGTTTGTATTGGTGATGTGCACCTGACAGGAATCGAACCTGCGACCCTTCCATCCTTGGGCTGACACTCTAACCATTGAGCAACCGGCCAGGGCTCCAACTCCATTTTGAAGAAGCTCCATTGATATTATTTTTTACACACTAGTGACCCACACTTCTTTTCTTGTTCCTGTAACACCTAGCACAGCAACCTTACTGTAGGTTCTTAATAAACACTCCTTAAGGTGAAAGGAAGGATAGATGGATTATGTATTATAACTAATTTTTTCTCTCTACCTCAGAATGGGTATTATTGGATGTTGTGGTTTTGATTACATAAAATGCAACAGCCCATTGATCCTCAACTAATTTTAATTAGTGAGAAGTCCTATCATCATAAGAAGCCTTTTGGAAACTGATATTAATAATTCAGATTTCTGCAAATTAAGGAAGTGAATTTGGGGACCAGTGGATATATGAGGTGGTTTTTATGCATTTTCTATTCTCTTTCCCATCTAAGATTTTTGTATGCCATCACTGGTGAGCATAATTGCTGAAACTGTCTTTTCAATTCTTTACCTTTCTTGTGTGGAGCAGTGTTGTATGTTCCTAAACAGCTGTATGATATCTAATGATCAACGATTGCACATGCCAGTTGAACTTTGCTGTTTTCAAATCTTATTTATAATGAAAAACAAAGTTTAGAAATGTTATATTAATATATCTCATATTTTATGCAAATGTGATGATGCGGTGCACCTGAGTATGTTCTGAAAAATTAGTTGTATCTAATTAATTTGTCCAGGAAATTAATCCTGATAACACATACACATTATACTCTGAACATCTAGGAAAATCATATAAAGCTAAGGATAACTTAAAGATCTTGCTTTACAGGAAAAAGGAGAAAAGGAAAATAATTTTATTTCACTAATGAAAGGTAGCCAAATGCTACTTTCGTTGTTATCCAAAATAATACACTACGTCGCCTAATCAATGTATATTTATTTATCCCTTATTCGATATTCTGTTTATAGCTCTGATGGTATTTTGCTGGTAGAATTATATTGAGCTTTCTCATTGAGAATGCAGGAATTATAACACAAAAAAATCAGTTATAGATTTAAATAAAAATACACCCTAATACAATCTCCAATTTTAAAATAGTGTAGCTTGCTCAATTGTTATCTATTTATCTAACTAAGGATTATAAAAAAATAGACACTTATTCTAAATTTTATACAAGAAGCCATTAATTACTCCTGCTATCTTCCTAATTAGGTTAAGTTATAATTTATAGGTTAATAATTAACAGGCAAATTTTATTTGGACATTGTTCAACCTTTCAAATATTTTATTTTATATTTTTATATTTAAATATCTTCTCATTTTATTGAAATTACTTAAATATACTTTTAAGAAAAAATCCTATAGTGTATGAATCTATAGTATATAGGTATTATGAGAAACACAAGGTTTGAAAAGTGTGGCCACAATTGGATAATTTTGTGAGGTGCTGTATTTTTAATTACATTTATTGGGGTGATGTTGGTTCATAAGATTATACAAGTTTCAAGTGAACAATTCTATGATATATCATCTGTATATTGCATTGGGTGCCCACAGTCCAAAGTCAAATCTTCTTCTGTAATCCTATATTTGACCCCAATTACCCTTTACTACCACCCTCCACCCTATTTTGGGGTGATGAGAGCTCACTGAGCACTGGAGAAGCGTCAATTCTAAAAGCAAAAAAGCAAAAACAAAGGTAAAGGAAGACATACTTGGCCTACTTCACAGAGATACAACCTGAAGAGGATGGATTTTATTTAATGATACCACAAAGTTTGTAGAAACTCATCTTTATAAAGTACTCAATAGTTTCAATGTTTTTAAGGAAAATGTATATCTAAAACTAAAGCATTAGAAACCCACTCTTACCATCATTTTTTTCAAATTTCATACACTGCTTTATGAACCAAGAATTTATTTTCTGTGTGGATAAATATATTGCCCAAGGACAATCTCTACATAAAATGGAATTTGCTGTTTTTGTTTCTTTTTCTGGAAAATGGATATTAATTTCTCTTCATTTTGGGAGTGTTAAATATTAACATGACAAGGGAGGTAGTGATAGTAGCTGAAAAAATTATTATCAAAGTTATGTTTCTATAAAACCTTAAGTGTGCTGAAAATTCTTAGGAAACTTATTGCAAAAATTATTAATGTTAACTACTGAAATAGACAAAGGAGGCAAATCCCCTAAATGAATGTATTTAATTAGCTTAAATGAATTAAGGTAAAAACTTAAAACCGTCAGTGAATTAATAATACAGTTATTTTGCCATACTGATAGCTGATAGAGGGGAGAGGTGGGTGCAGGGTAAAATTGGTAAAGGGATTAAGGGGGGAAGGAAAAAAACCCACTTCATACACTCAGACAACAGTATGGTGATTACCAGAGGGAAAGCAGGATGGGGAAGGTAGAAGAGGGTAAAGATGGGAATAAATGATGATGGAAAGAGACTGACTTAGGTTAGAAGCACACAGTGCAATATACAGATGATGTATTATAGAATTATATACCTGAAAACTATGCAATTTTATTAATGTCACCCCAGTAAAGTCAATAAGAATTCAAAAAACAATATATTAATTTAAGGGGTACTTGCAAAAATGAGAATAGACAAAAAACTATTCAAAAATTGGGAAAGAAATATTAAAAGAAAATGTATTTCTTTTATAAAAATGCTTTTAAAATGGGAAATGCTTCATATTTGGACTATAGAACTGAGTCTAATTATGATTTTTACTGAATCATTTATTTTAATAGGTGTTTAGCAAGTGGGAGTATAAATTTGTCATTGTTATCATTGCTTTTGCCACTGGCAACAGGATATAATAGTGAAAGTTAATTTGGGACCATGACCCTAATGTTGGCACTCTAATTACTTGGCTTAGTGCGTAATGTAGCCTAAGGACAATAAAACTGGGAAGACAATGCGTCAGAAAATTGGAATGATTAAAGCTTTAGGCAAAATGATTAGAGGTATTGCAGTTTGCAAAAAGAAGGTTGATATATTTGTATCTTTTTAAAGGGCTCTCCCTCACTAATGTTGAAAATAAATTGCTGCTTGACTTGATGTTTTCATTTTGAGCAATTTAGGAGGAACATTGCTGTCTTGCTCCACTCACATTTGAATTCATGTATTTATATCTTGCAGAACAAATCATCTATAATTGGGGCATTGGTGTTTCCTGCTTTTTCCCTTTGTAATATAGTTTATTGCCCATTGAATGAAGAAGGCTTTACAATAATAGTAAAATAACATTTGTTCAGGAAGCAGCTATTGCATGTCTATTATATACTAAGTTCTAAGTTTGACATGAGTGATCGAAAGATGAATACAGAGCTAACAAGGCTACTTGAGTACTGCACATTACTGAATTTGGATTTCAGTGATGAAAACGTGCATGAAAAGGTCATGATAAAATGGAATTATGTATCATATGATATAACTATGCAGTACAAGTAGAATAGAAGATTAGTGACTAAATTTGTGCAGAGGAGGTGGAAGTAGAGGAAGTATGAAAATAAGTTCAGGAAAGAGATAATATTTGAGCTGTTTCATGATGAATAAATAGTACTTTGCCTGACAAATGTGATAGAAATGGACATTTCAGCAAAGAGATAGAGGAAAGTAGGCAAGTGCAAACAGCATTGAAAATAAGAATACCACATGGTATTTTCACAGAATTGCAGTTAGTTAAGTGTGGAACAGCTAGGATGAGGGACAAAAGGCAGATTAAGAAAGGTCTAGTATTTACTACTAAGAAAGAGCTGAGCCATATCCTGCAAGTAGTGGAGAATAATAGAAGACTTCAAAAAGGAGTCGGAGTAATGGATAAGATTTAAATCCTAGAACCTCATTTGGTAGCACCATGGAGAAGAATTGAGAAGATATGACACTGACAATAGGAAGCCAACTAATGAGAAATTAAATAGTTCTCAGGATGATCGAGACCTGGAGTAACATTAGCTATTGAGACTAGAATTCCCAATGATAAGGTTACTCACAGATAAACCTTATTTCCTACTAGTTCTAGCAATACAATGAATAACTACATGTTCATTCTTTTTTTTAAGATAAAACAAAAGTAAATGATGGAAATATTCTTAGAAATATGGAGAAGAGGAAATAGAAAATGTATTTTTTTCCTATTTTGTGCCTTTAATGGGAAATTCAGTCTTTCTAAAGATTTATATTTTTGGTTTCTAAATTACAATTCATGTGCACTTCAAAAATACAACAAAACTCCAAAACCTTCCTCATTATGTAAGCTAGAGAATGAAATTTAATTAAAAGTATGCTTTCATTCAAAAGTAGAAACCTTGTTGGTTTAATTGATACTTGGTCAAAGCAATATTGATCTGATAAAAGCAAATCTATTTCTAACCCCAACAATTAAAACATTTAAATAGGCTCCATCTTCTTCATAATGAAAGGACATAAAACCACTATCAGCTGCCCATAAAATCAATGAAAAACATTAATAAATGAATTAGCATTCATTTCAGTGGATCCCTATGTTAAGCATTCTAATGTACTAAAACATTAAAGTGTATGGATTCATCTGTGAGCACCAGATATTATTCATATTCTCTCTCTCTCTCTCTCATATGCACCACCCATTGTTGTTATTATATTTATGAGGCCTCAAGACTTATATTCTGAAATTTACATATACATTCTCATGAAGAACTCTTTAATTCTGCACAACTAAAAGTGTGCAAGCTACTACTCTGCTCCTACTCAGAACAAGGATTCATATGTATGTTTTTTTGTTCCTATTCTAAATTCTACCATTTTCAAATATGTGAAACAGGTCTCCCACAAAGAGGTTAGGTATGGCCGCCCCAGTTGATGTCTCTCTGATCTAAAGCAAGGGCCCCAGTTCTGAATGGAAGCAAGTTGAATCAAAAGCATGAGTATACACACTGCACCAACATTTCTCACTTAACTAAAGTCTCTTCCTAATCCCAAATTCAAAACTGCACTAGCTGTTTTCTAGGTATTCTGTTTTATGCAAGTGTTTAATCTCTGTGACCTTCAATTTACTCAACTAAAAGTTATGATGGGATTAAAAGACATAATGCATATAATGTGTTTAGGACATTGCAGTAATCCCAGCAGGAAGACATCAGAGTAAAAGAAAGGTGCCTGGAAGCCAATATCTGTGGCTGGAGAGCAGAACTGAGGAGTTGCAGAATCTATAAAACCAAAGCTGAGAACAAGCAAATCAAGATTGTTTTCAATAATTATAATCAGTTTAATGAATATTTTAAAGAAAATTATTTAAGCAAGCCATTGGAAATAATACTAAAAACAAACAAACATCTCTGCATATTGTGCCTTGAAAACAAGGTCTTCTGCAAGGTATTTATTTTTGTGTGTTTTACATAAAGAAGAGGGCCATTGTATTTTTAATATGGAAACCAAAATGTTTTGTAGTGTGTATAATCAATGGAAAATGATTAGGTCAACACACATCAAATATATTCTGAACAAATATTTGGAAAAAACAACAACAACCGTATGGTTAGATCTACCCAACTGTTCGTTTTTTAAGTACATATATGGATAATAAAATAAAGGCTTTTAATGTAGTCTGCTGATTTTTCTTTTGCAACATTGGTCTACTGGTTGTTTAATTCCTTTCACAGTAAATATGTAGACAAGCCTTGGAATTTACTTGTGCCTACATTTAACCTGGATAAAATTTAAGAGAAACCTCTGTTGGGAAAAGGATGCTAATCTCCAATGACCCTAAAACCAGAGTGGAGTCGTGCTCTACAAAATCAATCTCTTGATATAAGCATTTGGCTGGTTTTATGCTGAAGAGCTGGATCACAGCAATTACAGGCTTGTATTTCCTGGCAGTGAGACAAGCAAGGATAGATTTCCTCTGTTTTATGTTTGTGTTAATTTAACCTGTCAAAGTTAATCATCCTGTCCAAGTGCCAAAGCACCACTATGTTGAGCACCAAAGAGCTCCTGGTGCTGTAGCTCTATTTCCATCTCTGCGAGAGACTTGCTAAGTGTCCTTTGTTAAACCTCCTTGTCTCTCTCATTTTCTTTGTTTTAAAAATAGAATAATTAATAATCATCTCTTATGTTATATTTATGCTATGTTTTATCACTTTAAATAATATTCTTAATTATAAACCAGCGATTTTATTTCTGTTCCAATTTGTTTTTAATTATGAGAAAGAAGAAAAGCAAACTATTAATACAAATATTACTTGAAAAATGGCATACTTAAGAACGTTGATCTGTTTTTGCTTTCCATTTAACATGAGCTACTTATACAACACAGTTTTTCTTCTAACCAGACATATTTCAACTGAGAAGATTCTGCAGTTTGAATATAAAAGGGAAGGTGTTTCTTAAACCCATTTTACTTTTCTCATCGTAAGAGTAGGGTTCTAGATAGATGTCCATATATATCCTCATGTTAGAAAAAAGTTGACTGAATTTCCATTGGTCATAATTTATTTTGATATTGAAACCTATTGATTTATCTTAGAAAGTATACTATTTGAAATATAAAATTTTATTATATAATTGTAGGTATGTTGGAGAAATAATATAAACTAACTCCTATGGGAGGATTATTTTTATGAATATTATGTCTTTTGGAGCAACAATCCTATAAGAATTAGAATTTAAAATAAGCATATTAATTATCATATAAGATTCTATTTTAGAAATGATAATAGATGATTATCTAAATTGGGTATTTTCTCTGCATCTCATGAAATATCAAGCTCTTAATCTGGCAAGAAATGCAAAAGAAAAGGGTAGACTTGATAAATCAATTCTTGAATGTCTTAGACCAGTACTACATAAAACTATTTAAGGTTTATATACATCTTTCTTAATCTACTTAGACAAGTAGATTAAGATTGCCAATCCTTTACTTGAGCTATGCACTAATTCACTCCTTCTCTTCCATGCCTCCAAATTACCTATTCAATATATATATATATATATATATATATATATATATATATATATATGCTTTGATATATGTTTATTTAATAATGCATGTATGTCAGTAGTTTTAACAATACATTAGATTAGATATTTAAAATATTTTAATCAATAAGAGTATGTGTTCAAAATAATCCTTCCTGGTTAATCTACAGAGTTTTTTTATGTAAGTACAACTCTCCTCTCCATTTTGTTATGATTCTGAAAAATTGTGAGTCAAAACTTATTTTCAGTAGCTTCTTACACAGAAATTATCAGTGGGCACCTAGTCCTGAGCACTTCAGTAAGACAGCATCCTTAATCTACTCTTTTTCAGGGTTAGTATTCTAAATGTATCGAGATGGTCTTTTCTCTTGAGTATAAATATAAGTCTACATAAGAGCTCTCCCCATGGCTTATGGAGATTTGTCTTAATTTTTGTAACAGTTTTTTTTATTAATAGGATTTCATGCATAAAGGTGGAAATACAATAAGAATTCAGAGCAGAGAGTCTCCCCAGCATTTTTTTTATTATGCCTAGTAGCTGTCTTTTCTGTACTTAAAAAGAAATAATACTAAATCCAAATCCAGTCTGAAAGATGATACCAATAAAACCATTGTGGCTCTGTCCTATCTAATGTATAAATTATCTACGTGGGACTCTGCACATGTGCATTTTCATATTGAACATGATGGCAGAGATCTGATAAAATTTTGTGTAAAGTTAAAACAATAATCAGAGCTGTGACCAAGATACTTTTCTGGACTATATACTCCATAAGGCAAAGGATAATTTTTGTCATCCTCACCATTACATCTTCAGTATATAGAGCTATGTTTGGAACATGGTAAATATTTTCTAGATGAACAGATGAAAAGTGTATAAACTGGCTAAATTTACTGTTTTATAATCTCCATTTCTAAAATGACTTAAGTTGTCATATAATAAAAATCATTTTACGTTACAGTAAAACTAACTTAAAGTTCATGACATTAAAAAACAATGTAAGCAGAATTACTTCATAACTGAGAGCATTTAAGTACTTTCTAAAATAATGTAAAATATTACTGGAAAGTGTATTTTTTATTTGCTTTAATATTTGATGAAAACACATTGGGTAAATAGTATATTTTAATCAGTACTTTATGTTAATGTTTTCATCCTAACAAATGTTAGTTCTATTTTTCCATTGTTACAAAACAACAGAAATAGTTACACTTATGGAATAGGAAAATTAGACATTAACACTATTTATTTTTAGAATAATGTCTTAAATGCAGTATAGATGCTCAGATAATAATGATTAACACTTGTATTAGATATCTGATTTGGGGTACAGATTTCCCCAGAACTTAGTAGACTGAAATAGCATATCTTTATTATTTCACAGTTTCTGAGGGTATTTGTTTGGGAGGGACTTAGGTATTTCGGACACAGGGTTTCTCATGAGGTGGTAGTTAAGGTGCTTGGATGAGGCTGCTGTGGATCCAGAGGCTCACCAGGAAGGGAAGAGTCACTTCCAAGATGGCCCTCTCCCAGGGCTGACACCAGGAACCTCACGTCCTTAGAGACTGTCGTCAGGAGGCCTCAGGGACTTTTCCTGAGGCTTGCTGTAGTGTTCTGTTAATATGGCAGCAGCTTTCCCCAGAGTGATTAATATGAGAGAAAGACAATAACTCAGTGTGTTTTGTGACCTCCTCTTGGAAGTCACACTCAATCATTTCCACTATATTCTGTTGTTGGAAGCAAGTCACTAAGGCTCACACTCAAGTGGAAGAATGTTAAGTGCCATCCAACAGAAATGGTTCGAAGATACTCTGGTCATATTTTCAAACTTACACAAGACATATATTGCTCATCAAATTCCAGTCCATCATTTAAGGTTCATACATGAAAAGTTATTTTATTCTCACTCCAACTTTATGATGTAGGTATTATTTGTTAGTCCATTTATCCATAATATCTGGGTCACAGAGAATCTAAGTATATTTCTCAACCGTACAAAACAACGTGGACATGTCGCATTTCAGGCATGAGTAAGTTGGTTATGGAATAAATACGTTAAAATGCTGCCTATGCCGTCTCTATCACTGTGTTTGGCATAATCAGTGGGAACTGTTTTATACAAACAGTCATTTTAGTTTTTAAACTGAAAATCACAGTTTACTGATTTGTCAACTTTAAGATTTTGCCATTAAGGGCTTGTAAAAGAATACAAACTTCCCTTTAGGGCTAAGATAAATGCTACTTTAACTTAATTATATTTCACTTAAATTAAATATTATTTCAATAAGTTATTTCCTCTCATTCACATACATTATTTTACATAATATGAAAACTATGGTGACATGCACATAATTTTAGAAATTAACTTGTACCATGTGACATACATTAAAGAAAATGTCCTCATTCAAATATAAAAAACACTTATGTCATTTCAGTGTGACTGCAGAAACCAATAATAGTTTAATTCCTAAATAGTGATATTTGATATTTATATATGTGTGTATATGAATATATTCAATAATAAAAACATTTATTTTTCAACATAAACCAATTAAAAATTTAAATTAATATCAGCACAACTATATCTTAGTGTATACTTATTAGTGATTATGTTCTTTTATAGACCTAAGAGGAGGAAACTTAAAACAATACTTGATGATGTATTCCTTATAAAATTTCCTGTTGAAACCAAATTAAGACATTTACATTGAGAGAGAAAAGTATATATTGGCTTCTCAAAAGCATGGAAAGCATATCTAAATGATTTTAAATTTACACAATGGAAGTTATTATGCCAAGAGGATGTTTTTACCTTTATAGCTAAGGGTACTGTAGTGTGGAAAGAAAACTGGCTCCAGAGGTAAGGGGAACCAGGAGTCAGATCTGGGAGTCTTGGAGTTTTGAGAGGCCTGGACCTAGTTATACTGAGGAGAAAGTCTAAAACATAAGGAGTACCTGGCCAGAGTAGAGTGGCTCAGTAGGTTGAGTGTTCTCCTGTGCATCAAAACTTTGCTGCTTTGATTCCCAGTCAGGGCACATACCTGGATTTCAGGTTCAATCCTGGATCAGATGAATAAAAACAAACAAGCAAATCCTATATAATAAAAGGCTAATATGCAAATTGTCCCCTTGACCAGGAGTTCAATCAGGAGTTCAACCTGGAATTCAACCAGGGGGTGGGGCTGGCTGGCCAACCGGTCATAGCCCCTCTCTCCGGCTGGTCCAGCCCGATCGGCTCCAATTGGGGTGGGCCAGCTGGACCTCACCCATGCACGAATTCGTACACTGGGCCTCTAGTTGAAATAAAACACAAAGAACTTCTTCTGAACTGATTCTTACAAAGGCTATCACCTTCGTGATTTTATTCTCCAAACTTATTCAAGTGCATTTAACCTCAATAGAAAAGACAAAACAAAATTAATTTTCTTTTCCATCTTGTAGATGATTGTCACCAGCGAATGCAAGTTCACAAAATGTTAAATGTCAGTGAATACTAGACCTTCTTCTCTACTGTATCCCACATGGAGGAGTCAGTTTTATTTGTACAAAACCACTTTTTTTGGGAAATGAAAAGTATTGATTTATACTTCTTCTTGGTGTTTGTCTCTCTCCTGCTTCAATATGAAGTGAAAGTAGATCTGAATGAGAAGAGAAATTCTGCCCTTTTTGGTTAAGATGTCACATATTAGTACTATATAAATAAATTGTTTCCAAACTTTTCTAGTTTGAAATTCTATTTTGACACTTTTTTGAGATAATTAAAAAATTTTATTTTGTTCTATGTATTATTTTATTTATTGGAATTTATAAGCATGATTGAATTTGAAAAATAACCACACTTTATTGAAATTAAATTCTAATTATGTTTGATGATTTTCTGAATAATCAAATAACTTTTAAATCTTATAAGGTATATAAATATTTGTCATCTTTTATTGGCTTAGACATTGACTGGTATTAAAAATACTTGCTTCTTGTAAACTTGGGAGAAAAAAAAAGACACTACCTTTCAGAATCTATCCTCTATGACTGTGTTAAACACTAGTCACATAGAGTTATTTATACCTACATTTAAACTAAATGAAATAAAATAAAATTGTAATTTTTTAGTAACACCAACCACACTTCCAATTGTTCAGTAGTTCTTGTGACTTGTGGCTATAATATTGGACAGTGTAGATATCAAACATTTCCATCATCATAGACAGTGCTATTTTATCCATTTTATTTATTTACTTTTAATTTCTTAATAATCTAGAAATAATAATTCTCAATTTTTTAAAAAATATTTTATTTATTTGTTGTCACTTTCTTCTCTTGTTAAAGCACATGTCTAGTTTGAATTTGTGATCTCCGTGTGACAAAAGTTAATCTCAAAAAGTCATGTTTTTCCTGAGTTGTCTGAAATGTTTGTTAAATTTTTTGAATATTGATTTACTTATATATTTTTAACCGGAGAAGATACTCTTAAATTTAGTAGATGTAGTATTTAAAAGGTATAATTTATCACATTTCTTAATTCAGAATTTTAATTCTTATAGAATCTACATGAAATAATGCAAGTGGGCAGAAAGACTACAAATCTTTACCTTGTTTTTACAAAATTTTTGAGAAGACCTACTTAAGTGCAATAACATTCAGGTTTATACAGTTCAGTTCATAGAAAGTGTTCAATAAATAATACCTGTTAAATTAATTAAGGCAAATATGGAGATAAAAGCAACTGATTTACATTTTTTGGTTTTATAATAGTGAGGTAGTAATTTTTATCTAGAGATTTCTGGATAAATAAAAAGCTACATGATATTTTTAAATATTTATTGTGTGTGTACGTATATGTGTATGTGTGTGTTTTCTAATGCCAGCTTACCTGTTTATTCTTATTCTGTGAGACCTGGTGAAATTTATTTATCTCTCTTAATCTCATTTTTTATACCAGTAAATGGACAAAATGCCACTTCCCAAGATTTATATTACCTTTAAAACACTTAGCACAGTAAAAGCAGTTTAATAAATGCTATGTATTATCATTATTTATTATTATTATTATTATTATTATTATTATTTTAAATATATTTTTATTGATTTTTTTACAGAGAGGAAGGGAGAGGGATAGAGAGTTAGAAACATTGATGAGAGAGAAACATCGATCAGCTGCCTCCTGCACACCTGCCACTGGGGATGTGCCCGCAACCAAGATACATGCCCTTGACTGGAATTGAACCTGGGACCTTTCAGTCCACAGGCCGACACTCTATCCACTGAGCCAAACCAGTCAGGGCGATTATTATTATTATTGATAGTAGATGTATTAATTATCACAATTACTTATTAATAAATCATAGTATACCTAAATGTTATGAATATTTGAAAATATGGAAGTACAAATTATGCAAGTATCCTGGTTTTATACATTTTTCTTATACATAAACTGGACATAAATGTACACCCATAGATTTATTTTTATGTCAAGGTTAGTAATAAAATATTTACTAATTTGTAATTAATGTAAATATTATTAATGCTAATAGCCTGATGAAATACTATTCACTCTCATGGACTCTAGAAAAACCAAGTTAGTTGATAACAAAAAACTCAATCAACAAACATCTTTCATTTTCATGCCTTTTACCCTTTTGTTCTTATCTTCTTTCTTTAAATATATCCCTACTCCCTAAATTAGTATTTCCTCTTCTGTGTGGCAAAAACACTACACATTTTCTTACATTTTGCACTATAATTAAATGATATGTACTCATATTTAGTCATTCTGAATTTGCAGCAATTAGTGCTTGTTTATAACATATGGCTAATAAATACTTTTGAATATGTAAACATTAATGAGGATATTGTAGTAATTAATCATTGCTCTATTACAAACCACCTCAAAACTAATTAACTTAAAACAACAACCATTTATTGTTTATTGGTCATTAATTTGCATATATGGGCAATTGTGAGTTGGGTGGGTAGATTTGCTACTTTTGGCTGTCCTAACAAACCTTGGGCCTCGACTGGGCCAACTAAGCTTATTCTTCTTTGGATAAATGGTGTCTCATCATCCAGGAGGTAAGCATTTGCTGGCACAAGTTCTGGCTAAATGGGGTGCTAAAGGAACCAGTGTTAAAAGTGTCTTGGGGTGCAGGCTCAGAACTGGCACCATCACTTTTCCTACACTCTATGGAACCAAAAACTTTTTCCAAGGCCCATCTTCCCAATAGGAAATTAAGTAAACTAGTGGTTACCAAAGAGGGGAGGTGCTAGGTGGTGGGAGAAATAGGTGAAGGGGATTAACAGGTACAGAATAGGGAATTCAGTCAATATTATTTTAATAACTTTATATGGTGACAGGTGGTAACTAAACTTATTTGGGGGATCATTTTGTAATGTCTGTAAATATAAAATCACTGTGATATACACCTAAAACTAATAGGATATTGTATGTCAATTATAAGTCAATCTTAAAAAGACATTTGCATACAATTGTTCTATAATTAGGATTGTTGCAAATAAAGAGAGCCAAAGAACTAGAATTGTTAGAAAAAACACAATATTTTAAAAAATTCTAACATGTATCTCCATTGCTTTCCAGTATTATTGATCTGTTTAAACCTTTATGCGTAAAATATGAAGGACATCATTTACTACAGCATCATATATGTTATTATTTTGCTAATCTTAAAGAATAACATACACATACAGTGTTTCCTACAGGAAGATGACTTGTATTAGATGCAGTTCCTGTACCCTAGGAGAAGTTTCATCTTTTTAAATGTTAGGCATGATGTTTTTCCATGTAATTTTAACCAGTTATATCTTCTCTATTCTGAAATAATCACTTGCATCCTCTGCCTTTTTATGTACTGTACACATAGCATTTGAATACTAATATTCTAGCTTCATATTTTTCGCACCTTGTTATCTGTATTTTATGTTTTCATTTCCTTGCCTTTGATGCTATATCTATCCTCTGCAATACATGCACTCATGCCATTGAGGCTTGCTGTGCTTGGAGTAGTTCTTGCAGAAGCCTTGCTCACACTGCTATGTAAAGCCGGTGACAGCCTGTTGTTTTATTTCTTGAATGGTGCTGACACTGTTGTTTTCTTTCTGAGACATTGTGTTTGTAGTTCAAGACAAGAAAAAACATGTTTCTTTTTTTAGCCTCTCATTTTAAATATATAGCATTTTGCTATTTGCAGTAAAAACTGTATTTATAACTCCTCCAGTCCGAGGAAGGACTGATGTATAGCTAAAACCGGAGTTTGGCTTCTTCGATTTCTATTTTAAATATAGGTCCTTCAAAACCAACATGTATCACAGTGACTTGGTATGTTAAAAAAAATAAAACAATTTTAGGAAGTGGGATGGATACAAAGCCAAATATTGACTGATTTACATGACGGAAGTATTAATAACACCAAGGAAGGGTTTACAAAAAGTCTCAGGGTTACTATGCCAGAATGCAGAGTCAAGTAAATTCACGCAAGATATAGAAAGAAAGGAAATTAAGATTATTGAGGTCAGTTTTTCAATAGAGACAGGTATGGACCTGAGCATGGCTTTAAATAAGTGATATGTAGTATAAGGTGTTCATATACACAGACAGAAGCCAAAGCATTGCATTCAGAATCAGGAATCTGGTTGGCTCCAGTATTAACTCACATCAGTGTTTCCTTTAGCAGAGTGAGAATCAAATGTTATAAGATAAAAATACTTGGAAGGCTTAAGGGTATAATAAAATACAATATTATGTGCTCATTATGTACTAACACTGGGCACAGTCTTTTAATTAATATAATTCATTGACAACAACCCTTTCAGTTATACATATATTTAACAGATAGTGATGACAGTAACGTAGGGGACGAAGTAGTCTAAAAATAGTGAATATGAAAATCAGTTTGTCCTATTCCAAAATTCGTTTTTTATCACTGTGGCACATTTCCTAGAAAGTAAGATTCTTTATATATGTTTATGAGATTTTTATAGTAAACAATTCCAAAATCTTGTGTTCTTGAGAGCAAGTTTGGTATGGAATAGTAGAGATGATGGTGCAATGATGATGATGATGATGAGGAGGAGGAGGAGGAACAGCTACAACTTCTATGTCATAGGTACTTTAATACATGTTTTATTTACCTTTCCCTCAACATTTTTCAAAGAGTCACATCAAAAAAGCATTGTTATATCCACTTGTCAAGGTAAAGAGAGGAGAGTTTACATACCTTATCCATGGTTATCCTAGCAATAAACAACTTAGCCACAGTTAAGTATGACTTACTCACTTATGAGCGTTAATTAATAAAATCATAAATAGTAATATGTTACTCAACTGTATCCCAAGGGCATAACCCATACCAAAATGCATGTCACACATGTCACTTTCACTAGTTTCACTATATTATTGGAATTAGTGAGTTCCTGTCAGTATAATGGAATATTCCCTTATAACTTGGATTGGATTCCATCCCAAACTTGTCTCAATTATTTTAGAGAAAAATCAGGGCCTTCAGTGCAATGTAAATGAAAATATTTTTTTTTAATATATTTTATTGATTCTCTACAGAGAGGAAGGGAGAGAGACAGAGAGCCAGAAACATCGATGAGAGAGAAACATCGACCAGCTGCCTCCCGCACATCTCCCACTGGGGATGCGCCCGCAACCCAGGCACATGCCCCTGACCGGAATCGAACCCGAGACCCCTCAGTCCGCAGGCCGACGCTCCATCCACCGAGCCAAACCGGCTGATAAAGAATTAAAAAAAAAAGACAGTGTAGAATTCATGGGATTAAATATCACTCTAAACACACCCACTTCCCAAAATACTGTATTCTTGCCACTCTTACATTCGGCAGTTTGGTGTTTGTTACTTCAATATTTTTTTCTTAATGCTTTTCTACTTTAGTTATATTTACTCTTTCTGTTGAACCTATTACACTAACTACCTTTTTATTCTTCAACAAAGTCTTTTTATTGTCACCACAATCCAGAGCGGAAGCCACACCAAAATACAAGCATGCCTTAGCTAGTGGGCCTCAGTCGGATTCGCCAAGACACATTCTGGTTTAGAAACTAGGTTGCTGGAAATGTCTCACCCTAATTCACCAGAGGAGAAACAGTTGGAGCTTGCTATGCTGCACTGAATTCTAAGACAGACTAATCAATCTAATTCCGTCTAAACCTATTTACCCTGTCCAAGAGATCTGCTAATGAGGAATGCCAGTAACTCCTAGTTCTTGACACTGATCTCCAAAAGTGAGTTAATGAACCAATTTAAAGGGACATGCTTGACATTTGCAAATTAGTTTTCCTTGCTTGTTGAGGCAGCTTTGTATTGTATGGAACTGATGTGGTTGTCATTAAACCATGCCTTTATGTGAGATTTTTATACTTCAGTAAACTTTAAAAGACATCTTAACTGAGTAGGTTTATGTTATCATTTTAAATGTGTTTTAAAAGTTTCTTTATTATTCATGATAATGACTTTAGAATTTTAAAAGTTTTATTCTTTTTATCCTCCACAATAATGTTGTGCAATTTTATGATGATCCCCATTCCCAATTGAAAATATACACATTTTACACAAAAGTGTGTATTATCAGTAATTACAGGTTGTTAAATGCTTTCACCAGCATGCACAGATGGGTTTTATGGCATAAATATTTGCCTCATAGGAAAAAATGGGGGGGAGGGGTGAGACATTCTATGTTTTCATGTAACAGAACATAATGTCTGTTCTTTAAAATCTACTCAGAAAAGAGGGGGAAAAACACAGCAAATCGGGTTTTTTTTTAAAGGTGACATAGTTTTGTTTAATTATAAAAGAAATATATTAATTCAAAAATAGAGAACATTTATCAAATTAATATATTTACAAAACATATGCACTGAGGATCTAAATATAGAAGAAAAAAGTATGTTTTTTTTGCCTGGGTTTAAATTAGGATGGAGAAGATGGACAACCCAAAAAACAAACAAATAAATAGAATTTTACATATGTTAACATATGAAATAAACCACTAGTGATTGAGAAAATTAATGAGAGATAAGGGAGGGCTTATTCTATCTTAATTAAAATGCTGTTTAATAGTATCAAAAGCATTGAACCAAGGAATTATAGGAGACAGTTCTCTATTTGCCTAAGGTGGAGAGTTGAAACTGAACCCCACATAAAGGTAAGAAAATAAATAAAAGATATGCATTCAGTTTAAGTATCAACTAGGAAAAGTTTCCAACAAGGAAGATAATGTGGAAACATGTCTCAACATGGGATCTAGGTAGAAATACAATGAGCAAACAAAATCTCTAACCTGAGATTTTGTAATGATACTTCTACTCTCTTGTGGGTTTGACTTTCTCTGATTTTTACACTGTCTTTATAGTCCAGGAAGTTCCAAACTGTTAATTTAAAGTGATTTTGGATTAAAGATCCTCTTTGGTACCCTCAACACAGACCCCATAGATTTTCCAGACATGAACCAGCAATGAGTCCACAATGTAAAGTTGTGATTAAGAAACATGTAACATATGACTACTTATGAAGTCAGCATAACTAACATATGAACAAATTAGGTTTCCAAGTAATAAACAATTATTAATTCATAATCACTTTATACACAACAACATGTTTAAAAGAAGAATACTTAGTCAAGCAATGAACAAAAGAAAAGAGGCAGATTAAAGAAAAAAGCAGGTAAATTTTCTAGTTATGCAGTAAAATTTAAAAATCAATTTATGGATCTAAAAGTATATCAGCAGTCTACCAATCCAATGAATAATATTGAAACAAAATGTAAACCTATTAATCAAAATAAACACATACAAAGAGAAAATCTCAATGATAGGTTAGGAGACAATGAATAGATTTAAAGATCTAGTTAGTATGAAAAAAAGCAATTGAGGGAAAGAGAGAGTTATGAAAGTCATTATTTAAAGTGATGGTGGCTAGAAATGATCTAGATAGAATCAAAGAGATTTTTAGATTTGGGAACCAGAAAT
The DNA here is from genome assembly GCF_000147115.1 of Myotis lucifugus. Lineage (NCBI taxonomy): Eukaryota > Metazoa > Chordata > Mammalia > Chiroptera > Vespertilionidae > Myotis > Myotis lucifugus. The sequence continues at coordinate 409,040 of NW_005871187.1, forward strand.
CCCAAGCAAGAAGAATAAAAATGAATCCCTAGAGACCTAGGTGTCAGATTATATGGAGCCTTGTAAACCATGTGAAAATGTATTCTAAATTATATGTAATCCCAGGAATTTATAGTTAACATGATCTGATACATGAGTACTCACATGTGCATATGTGCATACACATAAATTATTACAGCTACTTGGTAGAGAAGAGATTGCAGGATGACAATTGTACAAAGAAAGGAGATCAAGAAGGAAGCTTCTACATCAGGTCAGGTAAATTGTATTCTTGTCTAGGGAGGTATTCCTTGAGACAAAGCCAAGTTGTTATGTTTACTTTATAATGTATTTATTTTTGCTACTATGAGAATCCTGTGGGAAATTAATGTTAGAATGTGTTTGGGAATCACAGGGAAAGTTAAATGAGAAATATTTGGAAATGAAAATTAAATATATAATATGAGAAAAAAGTACAATGTAGCCTTAAAACTCATTTTTTTAAAAAATTGATAAATGGTTCCTGCATGCTTCTCTTGGGCTTTCTTTCAAACTCAAATACTTGCTTACTGTCTGTGTTTGCAGTGGATCTTGATATATTCATTACGTGGCTAAGAAGCATGTTGATCTTTTCTGCCCTGGGCTTTATTCCTTGATAGGAAAAATAAATAATGAATGTAATTATTTTCTGTCCATCCTTAGTTCAGGATCATTACACTTAGACCTCATTTCTAATAAGATTAAAAAGAGATTGCCAAGTGAACCACAGCTCAAGTAGAGTTCCTAAGTATACAATAAAATACTACTTAATTTTATAAGATATAAATAATATTTAATGTCAACTTTACTCTTTCATATTATAAAGGTAATAGGCTTTTCTATAAAACCTAAATTGTTAGTATTCTTTGTGAATATCATCTTTTGTGTTCAAAGATCTTAAATTTGCTAGATGTTAAGCTTTTAAAATAAATAATGCACACAGAACTCAGGTTTAAAAAAAAACTATGCAAAAATTATGATGAGAATATATTTGTTTATTTAATGTATATACCTACTATCTGATATCATATAATTATTTTTATTTCGTCAAGTTAGTAAGCATTAGATACAATGAAATTAACTATGTCTGTAATTGAGTATTAACAGATTATACCATTACATGTTGCACAATTTCAACAATATATTTTAACTAGAGGCTCCGTGCACAAAAATTTGTGCACTCGGGGAGGGAGGTGTCCCTCAGCCCAGCCTATACCATCTCACAGTCTGGGACCCCTCGGGGGATGTCCACTTGCCAGCGGGGAGCAGGCCGAAGCTGCAGTTGGACATCCTTAGCACTCCTGAGGAGGCAGAGAGGCTCCCACCACCACCGCTGTGCTGGCAGCCATCAGCCTGGCTTGTGGCTGAGCAGAGCTCTCCCTGTGGGAGCACACTGACCACCAGGGGGCATCTCCTGCATTGAGCGTAGTGACCAGTCATTCCCAGTCGTTCTGCTGTTAGGGTCAATTTGCATATTACCCTTTTATTATATAGGATAGAGGCCTGGTGCACGGGGAGAGGGGGGTGGCTGATTTGCCCTGAAGGGTGTCCCGGATCAGGGTGGGGGTCCCACTGGGTGCCTGGCCAGCCTGGGTGAGGGGCTGAGGGCTGTTTGCAAGCTCACCACATCCCCTTCAGGGTGGGGGGCCCTACTGGGGTGCCTGGCCAGCCTGGGTAAGGGGCTGAGGGCCGTTTTCAGGCTGGCCACTCCCACGGGCTGGAAGCAGGTATCTGGGATTTATTTATCTTCTATAATTGAAACTTTGTAGCCTTGAGCGGAGCTCAGGGCTGGCCAGGGCAGGCAGGAAGCTTGGCTTCCTCCATCACCAGGGGCAACCCGAGCCTCCTGCTTGCTCCAGCTCCGTGGCCGTCGCCATCTTTGTGACGGAGTGAGGGTTAATTTGCATATTACTTTTATTATATAGGACAGTGTAAAAAATAACATCCTTGCTAATATTCATTTGGTACATTAATATTCTAAGCACCTTCAGACATGTACAAATCCTAGGAAATATTCATGTTCTGCATTATTTGGCATATAAATAAACTCAAAGTCAGTTTAAGTCCTATATTTTGTCATGTCTCATCATTTCATCTCTCAACTTATTTTATTCTCTCTCACTACTCAGCACTCCTTTTAGGCCCTTTATACTTTGGAAATGATTTTTGAAAATAATAAGAACATTTATAGCATGCTTTTTGTGCTATCATTAATCCTCTTGTGTATCTTCAGAAGATACTTCTGGTGAACTTTTACTTACCATTTCCCTTGAGTGTGCATTTCTTGATGTTTCCTCCTAGTCTCATCTCCAGATCTAACATAACCACTTGTGAGTTGTGCTCATTCACAAGGCATTGCAATTAATTGTTTGCTTGCTTCTCTGTTATATTGTGGCTTCATTAAGGGTGGCAATTTTTCTCAGATTTCAGTTAATTCTTGGATACATGAGGTGAATGAAATATTCATTAAAATACATTATTTTTCATAGAATATTATTTTAGTGATGATGGTGCATGTGCTTATAATTATATCATACATCTTTTTTCACAGTGAAATTTTCCTAAGTATATTTTTCAATGGGCTATTCAAAAAGTGAAATGTGTTGTAACACATGAGAATTTTTTTCTATTGCAGAAAAAGTTATAAACTCAGTTTGAGAAAAGTTATTCATGATATTTTACAAATTTGTGACATTCCATTTTATTTTTATTAGAATTAATTTTTGAAAACTAAGTTTAAATTAATTATTTTGATACAATTTCCCTATCATTTGTTTGGGTTCAGTGACAACTTTAAAAAGTTTTGAGGAGCCCTAGCTGGTTTTGTTCAGTGGATAGAATGTCGACCCTCAGACTCAGGGGTCCTGGGTTCAATTCCAGTCAAGTTCACATGCCGGGTTGTGGGCTCGGTCCCCAGTGGGGGGCGTGGCGTGCAGGAGGCAGCCGATCGGTGGTTTTCTTTCATCATTGATGTTTCTATCTCTCTTTCCCTCTTTCTTCCTCTCTGAAATTAATAAAAATACATATAAAAAATAAAATGGATATATTTATTTTTTAAAAATAAATAAAATAAAAAATTTTGAGGTAACAGTAATATAACATTATTTAATTTTCAGGTACACAACATTATAATTTGATATGTGTGTTCACTATAGCATCCTCACCACCAAAAGTCTAGTTTCTGTGAAAAAGAACAAAGCTGGAATTATCATATTTATTGATTTCAAACTATTCTACAAAGCTACAGTAATCAAAACAGCATGGTCCTGGAAAAAATAAAACCCCACAAACCAACATCAAAAGACACACAGAGGAGTGGAACAGAATTGAGAGCCGAGATATAAACCCATACAACTTCTTTACAACAAAGAAGGAAAAATAAAAGTCTTTTTAATAAATGGTGCTGGGAAGACATCCATTTTTTATAACTTTCTTCAACTGTAGAAATTCAGTCATAATATACAATTAGAGAAAGAGAAGGTTAAATCTGGAGTGATTGTAAAAAAAAAAGAAAGCAAACTCATAGACAGTTACTACTCTGACAACTGCGTCAGGTAGGAATGATTTCAGCTGCAAATAAAGTGTAATCCAACCAGGAGCAACTTAAATGGGAAGGTTTCAGTTTTCCTTGCATGAAGGAAAAAATATAGACAATTACTGCTGCTCTCTCAGCTCTCAGTGGTACCAGGCCATTGGGAAAACATATCTGAAATCCATGTGAGCTTTCTCTAATGGCTGCAAGGTGGCTTCAGTCTTTGGCATCACCTGTCCAATGAAGCAGGAGAAAGGCATGCGTTTTTCCATTTTAGTTTAAAAAAATAATGAAAATACAGACTTCTGACTCGTAGAACAGACATGTTGACCAGAAATATATCACTTGGCTAATTTCAGTTCAAGGTGCCCTTGGGAAGGAAGGCAAGAAAAGCATGCTGGCTGGCAGTAGTCATTTGGATACTCACACTGCAGTGTCTGCCCTAACAAGCTCCTCAAAGTTCTCATGAACTGACCGCTGCTATTGGAAAGAATGGTTCTACTCTCTCACTTCTTTATTTAAAGTACTTATGTTACAGTTTCAAAAACTACCCTATCAATATATTAGCTTTAATAAGGGAAAAATAAAGTTAACATAAAAATTGTTGGCTAAAATATGCCTTGAAAGGTACTAAAAGGCTAATGTGCTCCCTTGTTCACTTTTTTCTCTCCCACTCTTCCATGCATTGCTTTTGTTTTTTCCATTTACTTATGTACTTTTTAGAAGATATAAGAAAATGATGTGGATTGTTTAGCAAGAAAGAGAAAAAAATCAGTTGTTTTCCTTCCCCCCCCCATCTTTAATGGCATACAGTTGACGAATCAATTTGTAGATATTTAATGAGAACAGTGTGATAATTTTGGTATACTTTGTAAAATGATTACCACAATCAGGTTAATTAACAAAACCATCACTTCACATACTTTTGTTGTTTAGTGGTGAGAATGCTTAAGGTCTACTCTCTTAGCAAATTACAAGTACACAAGACTATTATTAATTATAGTAACTATGATGTACATTAAATCCTCAGAGATTATTCATCTCATTATGAAGTCTTGTACATTTTGATAGCATCTCCTTGGTAACTACTATTTAACTCCCTCTTTCTATGAGTTTGACTTTTTCTTTTTTAGATTCCATATACAAGTGAGATCATATAGTATTTGTTTTTCTCTGACTAATTTCACTTAGCAGAATGCCTTCTAGATTCATCCATTTTATTGCAAATGGTAGTATTTTCTTCTTTCTCATGTCTGAATAATATTCATATATATATATATATATATATATACATATATATATATATATATACATATATACATATATATGTACTTTACGTGTGTGTGTGTGTGTGTGTGTGTGTGTGTGTGTGTGAAAATCTTCTTTAGCCATTCACCTGTTGACAGATACTTAGGCTGTTTCTATACCTTCATTATTGTGACTAAGAATGAAATGAAATGCAATGAAGGTGGGAGTGCAGATATCTCTTCACTGTTCTGATCTCATTTACATTAGATACCTAGGCGTGGGATTGCTGGATGGTAATTCTGTTTTGACTTTTTTTGTTTTTATTTTTTAAGGAACCTTTATATCCCATAGTGTCTTTTAAAATTTACACTTCAAAGGACTTGTATGCATGCATATAAGCGTAACCAATGGACATAAGACACTGGGGGGTAGGGGAGGCCAGGGGATTGTCAAGGCAGGGAAAAAAAGGAGACATATGTAATACTCTTTGTAATACTTTAAGCAACAAAACAATTAAAAAAAAGAAAATTTACACTTCCACTAACAGGTTCCTTATTGCCACATCTTTACCAGTATTTGTTGTTGCCTTTTTATTAAAGTGATCCTAATATGTGTGAGGTGATATCTCCTTGTAGTTTTGATTTACATTTCCTGATTGTAAGTGGCATAGAGCACCTTTTCCCGTATCTTTTGGTCATCTTTATGTCTTCTTTAAAAAAATCTCTATTCAAGACATTTGCTTGTTTTTAAATTGGATTATTTGATATTTCGCTCTAGATTATAAGTTCCTTATATATTTTTTATAATAACCTCATATTAGATATATGATTTATAAATACTTTCTCCCCTTTTACAGACTGCCTTTTTATTTCTTTGATGGTTTTCTTTTCTGAGCTGTAGATTGCCTTTTCATTTATTATTTTTTTGTTTTCTTTTCTTTGCTATGCTGAGGCTTTTTAGTTTAATGTCCTACTTGATTATTTTCCTTTTAGACCTGTGCTTTTGATATTACATTTATTTTTTTGCCAAGATTAATGTCAAGGAGCCTTTTCTCTATTTTCTAGGAGGTTTGAGGTTACAGGGTTATACTTAAGTCTTTAATACATTTTGAGTTAATATTTGTGAGTGGTCCAATGTTATTCTTTAGCATGTGGGTATCTAGTTTTAAGGAAGAGACTATACATTCCCCCTTGTGTGTTCTTAAACCCCTTGTCAAATATTAGTGGAAAGTATATGTGTGGTTTTTATGTCTGGGCTCTCTATTTTCCATTGCTCTATGTGTCTCTTTTGATGCCAATACCATAAAGTGTGAGGCCTCCATCTTTATTCTTCTTTCTTAAGATTGCGTTGGCTATGGGCTTTTTTTGTTGTTTCATATAAATTTTAGGGTTTTATTTCATTTCTATAAAAATACCTTTGTAATTTTGGCAGGGATTTCATTGAATCTGTACATTACTTTGGGCACTATGGACATCTTAACAATATTAATTTATGGAATTAAAACCTGCTAATTAATTTCATTTCCTTCAGGTTTTAAAATCTCTGTTTAAAAATAATCATTATTGGGTAAGTCATGAGTTTTTCTTCTCATTTTACTCTTTCCTTCAGTCAAGAGGTGCCTATGTATAGCAGAAAGCTTTGGAGATGCCAGGGAGCACCTCATATTTGCATGTGTATTCTTGTTTTGATGTCTACCAAGGTAGGAAACCATAATTTTAAGTGGGAGATTCAGTAAAGAAAGGCATTCTGGAACACTTAAATGAACAGAGAATGTTAGAGATGTGCATTGAAGGCAAAGAAAATACATACAAATAGTGGAGGATGACTTGTATTGTGGTCTAACGGAGAACAAGATTAGGAATGGCAGTGGTCAGCCTGAATGATACACTGTAGGAGGAAGCTGTGGACAGACAGTGGGGGTTCATGGTGATCTAAGATACATATGAAAAGCAGAGAAAATAAGGTACCAGAATATTCATATTTTTCACTTACCTTGAACTTATTATTACTCCTTCCCACTATCTATTATTACTGAATGGAGCCAATTTAGCTGTACTAGTATCTCCTGTTGCTATAAAAAGGACACAACTTTTCTGTTTTAGTTCTGCTCACCTAAAGTTGTATAGCATGTACAACTTTTTCCTATACCCAATCTACTATGTGGCGCTACTACTCAAGATCCTTGTTCTGTCATTTCTAAGTCACCTAATCTGCTGAGTTCCTAAGGGAGTAAATCTACAGAAATAGAAATGCTGGGAGTGAGGTAAGGCCTGCCTCAGCACTATTTTCAATTTGACCTAACTATAGTGCAGCTGTTTATCTGAGCATTTTCTTATATTTCCAAGACAGATGAAGAGGATTCAAATGACATATTAGTCTACCTCATGGGCACTATAAAAAAGTTAAAGTTTAAAGTGTTCCCAGATCCAGTCCTCTGGGAAATACTTTACACTTGATAGACTATCTTGATATGCTATCAATGCTCTCAAAGTCCCTGAAATTTTAGGTTAATAGATATTATCATACATAATAACAAAATAAGCCCAACTACAAATCTTTGCTACAAGAGCACTTTGGTGGTTCCTGAAACTAATTAAAACAATTTATAAAAATAAGTTATGTCACAGTAATTCCTGATTCATGTGGTGTAGCAAATAAACTAACCCCTTTTAAGGTAAAATATGAAAAATACTTTATATTATACCAAAATATTTAAACTAAACTCCCTAAAATAAAGATATATTTCTCTTCAACTCTATAAAAATAAACCACACTATAAAAACTCGAAAATCTTAAAAAGCTATAATAGTTTCATAATCTCTAGCACCTCTATTAAGGCTGGTTGTGCTTTTACCTGTATTCAGAATTTGTAAAAGACATCTCTTTAAATAATAATTTTATAATTTTGAGGACTGTATGTATTTCCTGGGAAGAGAACCATTAATGAACAAACTGAACTACCAAGCAAAATAGAGACAGACTTAGACATAGAGAGCAGGCAGATAGCTCTGGTAGAGGGGGTTGGGGGTGTTGGGAGTGTGGACGGATGGAGCAAAAAGAGAGAACTCATGGACATGGACAATGGTGTGGTGATTGCAGAGGAGTGAGGGAGTGGGTGGAGGTGGAAGAGGGCATAGAGAGAATAAATGGTGATGTAAAATAAGTAAAATAAAAATGAATGAATGAATGAATGAATGAATGAAAGGCTGTTGTTTGAAACAGTGAAGTGATCTCTCTTTTTCTTTGAAAATACTTTAGAAGCGATATAAAAAATTCAGGATACTGTAAAAAATTCAGCACACTTAGGTGATTGAACTCATTTACATTTATATTCCATTCCATTTTTATGTACTCAATTAGGGAACACATTGTAGTTTTTAAAGGTAAAATGCTATATGTGTGTGTTTCTGGATATTTAAAGGAAATATATATATGGCTCAGTGTTTCTTAAAGAATGTTCTAGGAAGTGTGAAAAAGCCCTCGCCGGTTTGGCTCAGTAGTTAGAGTGTTGGCTGATGGACTGAAAGGCAACAGGTTTAATTCTTGACAAGGGCAAGTGCCTTGGTTATAGGCTCAATCCCCGCCCAGGGCCATGTGCAGGAGGCAACCAGTCCATGTGTCTCTCTCATATGACTGTTTCTTTCTCTGTTTCTCCCCCTCCCTTCCACTCTCTCTAAGAATCAATGGGGACAAAATATCCTCAGGTGAGGCAAATAAAAAAGAAGTGTGAAAAAAGAAAATAGTGTAACTTACTCAGGAAATACGGTGCCTTCTAGGTTAAGTTCTATTTTTAATACTGTCTTCCATTACTCAAATTACCTTTCTTCTCACTATTCACAAAGGCCAACCTAGTCAAGCTGAGAAACCGCTGTCCTTAAAGCTATTGCATATTCAAATTTCACTGTTCAATTAATTTCTTGCCACTATAAGTGGGTTATATGTGACAATGGAGGACAAACCCATTAAAAATATAGCTATACTTATATGATTCAATATCCAAGAATGATTTTGAAAAATTTACTTTTCTTAAAAGAATATCGCCATGTATTTCTCTGTGTTTTGAAAATGTTTGCTCACTGCAAACTAAAAAAGAAAAGTTCTATAATATACATCAGAAAATCACTATTGTTTTAAGAAATATTTTAATACTACCAACTCATATATTTTAACAACTAAAGTTATTTAGAGGTGATAATAATATTAATTACAAAGGTGAAGAAGGAGGAGGAGGAGGAGGAAGGGGAAGAGGAAAGAAGGAAGAGGAAGAGAGAGAGGAGGTAGAGGAGCTAGAGTAAGAGAAGAATTGTTTTTCCAATACTCTTCTCATTTAATTCTATGTTCTCTGAGACCTTTGTCTTCCTCTTTATTTTAACACTAGGGACCCAGTGCACAAATTCATGCACCTTACAAGGAACAGCGGGCCATGAGGCTGCGGTGGGCACAGGGGCGGGTCTCGGCCCATCCTCTGCGCCCCGGCCCAGCCCCTCCTGCCACAGTTCCCAGTCCCCTGTATGCCAGCAGACCCACCCCGCCCCCACTGCTCCCACGCAGTGATGGCGCCGGCACCGCTCACACCCACTGATGTCGCAGAGAAATTGGGGCCAACGCCAGCAGCGGGTGCGAGTAGTCACTGCTGCCCCGATCGCCCCTCAGGAGCAGAGGGAGGTGGAGAAGCCTCAAGGGCAATCGGGGCTGGTACCATCAGCGGGTGCAAGAGGCAGCTGCCATCCCTGATCGCCCCTCAGCAGCAGGGGGAGGTGGAAAAGCCCTGAGGGGCGATTGGGATCGGCAACTGCGGCTCACACCTGCTGACAGCGTCTAGTGATCAGAGCCGGCGCTGGCAGAGGGTGCGAGCAGAAGCTCCGGCGCCCGCAGCAGGTGCAAGTGGAGTGGAGCCAGCACAGCAGCAGGTGCGAGCACCAGATGGGACTGTAGCATGCAGGAGCAAAGAATTTTCAGTAACCACCAGAGGCTCGTCCTGATGACAGTAACCAGTGCCCCGCCTTGGTCTGGCACCCCCACTCACCTGCTCCATCATCCCGCTGCAGCCAATGCCCGCCATGTTCCGGGCCCTGCCGCCTGCTGCCAACACCTACCGTGTTCTGTGCATGCCACCTGGTGGTCAGCACACATCATAGCAACTGGTTGTTTGGTTCAGTTGTTCTGCCATTCAATCTATTTGCATATTAGGGTTTTATATATAAAGATGTTCAGTGTGTTTTTGCTAGCACTATGCTGCAGATGTCCATGCTTGCATGGTAAAATGAACAGGAAATATCTGTTTTCTTTGTATTTTTCCTTTCTGACATCCAAGCATGAGCAAAAATGTACATAAGCAAATGAGCCAAATGATTGTGGGTAATTAGTTGGTGAAATATATGAAAGCAAATTATTTGTTATATATAAGCAGAGGGGTTTTATTGGTGTTTGTTTGTTTGTTTCCAAAAAATTTACCTGGAGCCAGACAACTAGGATACTCCTTGAAATTTCGCCAATTATAAGTCAACTCTGAGCATTTCTGCAAGAAGTTTACAAAAGGTTCAAATGGTTTTGTGGTTTTGAAAATGTTGTGATTTTATCATAATGTTCATCTACTGATATTAAAATAATGTAGTAATTTGATCTCTTTTAAATGATAACTTTAGATTAGGCTTTTATCACAGTATTTGGTATCATTTTGAACTCTATAATGAGGTAATGGATCTCATTGTTATTGTGTGCCAATTTCAAGATACATAATTTGCTTTATTTATCACTCTTTATAATCACCATGGGTGATGACTTCAGTTTTAATGTAGTTCTGTTTTTGATTAGTGTAATGTCATTTCCAAGTTTCATTATCTACAAAGGATAGAACTGTGTCTCTCTGCCTGTCAAGTGTCTCACTTTACATGAACATGGAATTCACTTTGAAGAGTCTATTAAAACAACTTTCATTAAATCACCCTTGCTTAAATAAAATGAGCTGTTATTTTGAAAAATTACACATATGATAATAAGAATCCTTAGTTGGGGAGTTTAAAGTACTAACAGATCTAGGTCAGAATTTTATTAGTTGTCAAATACAAAATCAGGAAAAACAAATTGCTTACCACTTAGCCTCATCTACTAATATAACCTCCAGTCCACAGAAACATCTTACTGCTGTTAGTTCCATATTTGCCTTCCAGATCTTCACAGAGGCCTCATGGAAGAGTGACATTCATAAAGTCAGACCTAGCTGCATTCCTAGGTCTACCACTTACTACCAATTTTTCTTAGAAAAATTACTCATTTTCAGGTTCTCATCCATATAATGAAAATAGTTCTTAGAGTTACTTTGAAGTGATAATATATGTGAAAGCACCTAACATAATATCACCTAATAGATTCAATTTAAGTCTTTTAATCTACAATTGTATCAAGCTATTTTTTACCTTTACTTATTATTTGTCAGTTTTTTTCTCTTAATTGTCTATTAAAACATTTTCAATTTTCACAAAATTTCTACTAATTAGGATGAACTAGGAGTAGATTGTTTGGCTAGGGGAGGAATAATATCCCCTTTTCTCTTTACTCTGTTACATATTGCACATTGTAACATTCTCAGATCATTTCAGAAGGAAGATTACATTATTGGGAGATCAGGTAGTAGACATTGCTTTTTCTTTCTCACTGGCAAACATTGATTCATTTGCATAAGCATCATTATATTATACTCAACTAAAAATATTTGGTTTTTCTAACCTTTTTATTTTGGGCCTTTTTCAATATTCCTGGATCATCTGGTATAATCAGTATTCTGTAAATTATGACCACTCTGCTTCAATTATGTGGGGATTTTTCCTTTAAATGCTTCCTGTACCTACTCATACCTTTCTTTAATTCGTTGAAGAACTCTTCTACCTCCTTTTAATCTTCCAGATTTATTTCCCAAATGTTCAAGGACATTTCTCAATGTGTCAATTATTGTAATTGATCTAATTTAAAAGTTTACATGGTCATGAATGAATTGATGTCCAGCTACAATTTGAAATAAATGATTTCTTATAGTTAACTTTCACAAAACTATGATTTATGGTTTTGAATGGTATAGCTTTTTGTTATTGTCATCTTGGCTTAGCATCTAATGTTTTCTCTTTGGCAAGATTGTAGTTTCCTTCTGGAGTTTACGCTACTAATTACTTTTAAAATATAGATGAATTCCTAGTCACTGTTTTGATGAGGTCACTGTTTTCTCTGTAACTGTATAAAGTCAGGCAGCTACAGTATATATTTCAGTATTCTCTCACTAATTATTCTTCACATTTAAAACTAAAACTCCCACTTACTGATTACTTATGGAGGGCTTGGCACATTGTTTAATGTATTTAATCCTCAAAAAATTCTAGGTGAAATAGATATTAGTACCCTTGTCTTAAAGTTGAAGATAGAGGCTTGCATACTTTCAGAAATATCTATAATAATAAAAGCATAATATGCTAATTAGACCGGACATCCTTCTGGACGTCCTTCCACACAAACCTTCCGGACAAAGCCTGGGCTGCAAGGGAAGCCTGGGTGGGTCCCAGGTGTCAGAGGGAAGCCAGTGCCAGCAGTCGGGAGAAGGGAGGCCTACTCTTGCATGAATTTCGTGCATCATGCCTCTAGTGTCTTATAAATATCAGTGATGGGATGCAAGTGCTTGTCCTTGTAACCCTAAAGTAGGTGGTCATCTTTCCCTACTTTTTGCTAATGTTTATGTTTATATATGACCAGAAAGTTGAAGCCCCACATGTTTGGGTAACATGAGGAATCTCCAAAGCAATTCAAGGTTACCAGAAATATGCCATGGGTATCTTCACCAAAGAGTTCTGGAGGTAACACAATAAAAAAATAGAGAATTGGCATTTATTTTTTAAGTTCCATTTTTACTACAGAATGACTTATTAGAGCATTCGTATGATAGGGGTGGAGATCAGGTAGGGAAAAAGTAGATTGTTTTTCTAGCTGCTGGAGTCTGTTTTATGTAGAAGATAATGAGAATCCATTTCCAAAAATATGATAAAATATCGTCTCAATCAGTGGAACTAAAAGAGCTCCAAAAAGCTTTCCAAAGACTTCTACTATATATAACCGTCTTTTTAGTATTTAACTACTTGTGTTATTCATTGATGAAATGTTAGCTTGGTAAAAGTTCTCTAACTTTGACTAGTTTCATGAGTGTTCGTTATACATTCAGTCACTGGTAATTTGAAATAATTTTAAATGATACTATTTTTATAGCATACCTATTCTTCATTTGGCATTCTACCAAATATATTCTATGGTATTAAGTGTATCTTATGACACATAACTGCTGATTTGTATATACAGCCAAACAGTTCTTTGTTCAAATGTGTAAGTAATTCTTAACTATTGAACATTACAAAAATATGTCAGAAAATGTGTTTTTTTATGCTCTAGCTACCAAGAGATGATCATGTAAAAATGTGAGAGATTATTAAAATTAGGATATTTTCCAGTAAAAAAGTATTTGGATAAATCTACTACATTTCTGGTTATCATTTTCTTCATGTGCTTAATGAAGAATTTAGAATAGAGGTTTTCAAAGATCACATTTTGCTTAATATGTATCAAAGATGATATTTTTGCAATGATGAGAATAACTCAAAGTATATTTTTAAGACATTTGAATAATGACATCTGTGAATACACCGACAGTCTTAGGTTGCGTGTGCTACTGTAACAAAATACCCTCTCACACTTCCGGAGGCTGGAAGTCCAAGACCAGGTGTGGGTGATTTGGTTCCTGGTGAGTACTCTCTCCCTGGCTTGCAGAGGCTCACCTTCCATCTGTGTGTCGCACTACTTTCTCTGGTATGGACAGCTACCTCTTTTCTCCTCTCTCCATAATGCCATTAATTCCATTATGAGGGCCCCACCTCATGACCGAATTTAGTCCTAGTTATCTCCCAAAGTCCCCATCTTTAGCTGGCATCACATTTGAGGTTAGGGCTTCAACTTAGAGTAACTGAATCTCTTCTAACTACCTTTGACTCAATTGTGTTATGGATTAGCTAGAAATTATTTTCTGATTTTACTTCTCAAACACTGACTTTCTGAAAACATGAATCTTCAAACAACTGAGAAATATAAATAAAATGATTCATTAAAATAAGTGTCCTTAAAAGTGTGCAATTATATAAATTATAGCTACATTGTATGTAATGTATGGCTATATACTGTGTTTTAAAAGCAGCTATTAGAAAAGTGCATATAATCTCCATTTCTTAATTCATAAAAAAGAGAAATTAGCTATTCTACCTGAAATTGCCTAAAACATGAAATAGTTGTTTTGAATGTGATGAATGAGCAGGTGGCTAAGCAATGCGTTTTGAGGGAGCAGGGTGAATTCACACTGAGGCTAACAACGCCTTTTATTGATAATCTTCTACCATCTGTTCTGAAGATTTAATCATACAAAGAAAAAGGCAGGTGAAAAGAAAAATGAAAATAAGTGGCAATACTTACACTATGAATCATGCTGTGCTTTTGCAAAGTAGATCAGTGCTACTGTTGCTTTGAAAACCATTACAATGTTTGGACCAGGAAAGCTGATAGTTAACTTCCATTGTTGGTCCATTTGCTGATATGGACAGGAAGGAGCTTCCAGAAATGTCAGTTGAAAGGTTGGGGAAACAGTCCTAATATAATTTAACATTTGTATGGGCTGACACTTTCCGTCTGGTAAAAAGAAAATAATAATTTTGTGCTCCTGAGCATCTCGATTAGTATAAGTGAACAGGCAAAGTAGTAATATAAATAGAAGAGAAAACCTATGAAAGTTTACAATGTTAAAAACTGAGTTGCCACATTAACAGGTACTTGGGCAGAGCTCTTGAAAGGGAGTAATCAGTAAGTCAAGGTAAGACTAAATCTGGAAGACAAAAGGACAAGGGCCTTCCCAGTGAAATCAAAGAAAAATAGAGCTCTTATGTATAAAGAATCAAAGAAAAGGACTAAAGAAATGGACGTGTGTGTGTGTGTGTGTTTGTGTGTGTGTGTGTGTGTAAATTGAGGTGAATTAATAGATAAGGTACTACCCAGAGCTAGGAGCCATAATAGAAAAGTGTTTCAAGAAGTGTGGCTCAGTGGTTGAGCGTGGACCTATGAACCAAGGAGGTCACGGTTTGATTCCTAGTTAGGGCATATGCTTGGGTTGTGGGCTCGATCATCAGTATAGGGCATGCAGGAGGCAACCAATCAATGATTCTTTCTCCCTTCCTCTTTGAAATCAATAAAAATGTGTTTTTTTAAAAAAAAAAGGTGCCAAAAAAAGAGGTGCCAAATAGGTTGAATTCTAAAAAGAAAACAAAGCTATCTAAGATGATTATTATTATTAGGATAAGAAGTACTGTCTTTTAGAGTGATAATTCAAACGACAGATGTTGATATTGAATTCTGGAATGTTGAACTGTGAACTTAAGTGAACTCTTTAACCCAAAAAAAACAGTAAATATGGAGCGAAGATCAACCATTTCAGAATTCTGTAATTAGTCAAAGTCACAGAACTAAGTGAAACTCTGTCTAAGAGAAATGTTGGAATTCCAGTAAGACAGTAGACTCTGTGATGTTTCAAACTGGGGCAATTCCCATCCCTTCTCCCTTTCTGGCTCATTAGCACAGTGACCAAAATCTAGCAGCATTGCAGATAATGGAGAGCTTTAACCACATGGATAGTTCTGTATAAAGCCCTATGCTCAGAGCGTAGTCAATATTTTTCCAAAGTTACATCTTCCTGGGAAATCTCTAGTATCAAAGAATAGTAGTTGTTTGATTTGAATGAGTTCAGAAGTGGTAAAAGAAGTGTACTCCAAGGCATTATTGAAGAATAGCAAACTGCTGACAACATCTTCCTTGCCTGAGGCTGCTTCTAGCTTGCTGGAAGGAGTTGGAGCCCAGGTTTCATCTGCCACCTGCCCTCAGAAACCAGCTCATCAAGGATGACAAGTCTTGAGCAACAGCCAGTGATGGTCCCTCCCCCGAAACCTAATTTATGCCATGGCGGAACCCAGAGGAGCCACTCTTCTACCTGGAGACCCTAGAGAATGCCCAACCCCAATAGGGAGGAACTATTTTTCTAGGGACAGCCAACCACTGTGGGAGCCTGCAGATTGTTACTGGCTTGCTTCATGTCAGCTGTGGAGGTATCCTGGCTGCAGCTCCAAACTTCATGGAGTTTTCCACCACTTAACTGGTAGCCACAGGTCAGAGGAGTGTTTTCTTCATTGTAGGAGCAGCCACTCTGATGGGTGCAGCAAATTGCATAATTATTGGGATGAAGGTCAGCACAGGGCTGAACCTGGACAGTTCCCTATGGGATGGCCGCAGGGCATATGCCTTTTGGTCTAGCTGGCTGCCAGGAGTAGGCATGCCAAGGTGGCCCAGAAAGTCGCTAGGCCCTGCTGTCAGGAAGCTAGGCATCCCTTTCTTGTCCACTTCCCGGGCTTCCATGTCACATCCTGCTGCACCTGGAAATACCTAAACCCAGCTGAGGACATGCCCATGACTATAGCATCTACTCCTGAAAGTCTACCACGACAGGTGCAGCAGCCTCCAGCCTCAGCCTAAACCCAAAACACCTGCTGTTCCTGGAAGCTGAGCTCGACATGGCCTCCAAGGACACCTGTCTAACACCCACCCTCTCCAAGTGCTTGTTGTCTCTCCTCACACCATCTCCAGGGCTTGGCCTACTCTTCTTCAGCTCTATAGCTTACTACCCTCACCTTTACAAACACACACATATACACACACTGGCATGGGGACAAAGGCCTGCTCTTGGTATCTGAGAAACATTCATCAATGTTCTTACTTGCTATAAATAAAAGGTTGAAATTTAGTTGGGGTAAAAAAAATAAGTTTGATTTCAGTTAGTGCAAACTATAGCTTTTCTGGGAATTTGAAGGAAGTCCCAGAGAAACAGACTATCATACGGAAATTTGAAAACCTCCAAACATCTTCCTGCATTTACAAAAGGATCACGCATGCATGGTCAGAGCTGTGTTTGCCCAGGAAATACCAGGGAAAGAGGACACCAGTCACTAACATGTGGCTGACGTTAGTGTTCCCAAGCAAGCAAGAGGTTTAAACAAAGGCTGTCTTGTAAAATGTTACTTGCAGAGTGGAGGACATAAACACAGGCATTTAAGGAAATCTTATGAGCAATCACTAGTTAACAACCAAATTATACTGACTCAAGTATGGAACCTTTATAGTCAGTTTTAAAAATAAAACAAGATCTTAAAAATATAAGGTAGCAGAGAACTCAATGGTGATACACAAGAGGGAACAAGATCCACATAATTAGTCAAGGAAAATGCCAAACAAGTAAACAGTATAAATAAAAACAACATGCCCTAACTGGTTTGGCTCAGTGGGTAGAGCGTCAGCCTGCGGACTCAAGGGTCCCAGGTTCGATTCCGGTCAAGGGCATGTACCTTGGTTGCGGGCACATCCCCAGTAAGGAGTGTGCAGGAGGCAGCTGATCGATGTTTCTCTCTCACCGATGTTTCTAACTCTCTATCCCTCTCCCTTCCTCTCTGTAAAAAATCAATAAAATATATTAAAAAAATAAAAATCATCATTCTCCCCTTTAAAAAAAAATAAAAAAATAAAAAAAATAAAAATAAAAATAAAAACAACAATGAAAAGAAAAAAAGAAAGGCCTAACACCTGGTCAGCAAACCTTGGGAGGAGGAGGCAGAGGCATCTAATACCCCAGTTGTTACACTATATTGTGTAAAATATCTAGTTTTCAACAACGGATGACAAAAATACAAGACACAGAGAAAAGGAGGAAAGTTTGTCACGTGAACTGGAAAAATGTCCGACCAATCAAATATGTACCTGAGGAGGCATAGGTTTTGGATTCACAGGACAAAAGACTTTAAAACAGCCTCCCTGACACCTAGCCCTCCCTGATTGCTTCCTCCCAGCAGGCCCTTAATGAAGGGCTATTGAACTGAACTGAATAATAAACAACCTTTTATTTTATTGTATAGCTTTTTTGAGGTATAATTGATATATAAAGAAACTTCACATAAAAAAACTGGAACATAGAATGAAATTTGGTGAGTTTAGGCATATGCACACACTTAAGATGCCATCACCACAATCAATATACTAAACATACGCATCACCTTCAAAAGTTTCCTGATAAACAGCATACTTAAATGAATATGCTCCACTCTCAGAAAACCCAAAGAATATTGAAATTTGTAAAACAAATATATAAATAGTAGTGGTAGTTTGGATGTGAGGAAGTTAAAATTTCACAACAAATGATTTCTATTTTAATTAATAAAAGTGTCTTTAAAGAGCATGTTTTTTATTGAATAAAAAATAAGATTCAACTAAGAGAAATTTATTTTTCATCCTTTTTTGGGTACATTTTGATTTCACAAATTAACATAGATACTTTTTCTATTAAGGATGATTTAAATTATATATATATATAGCAAAATAAGTTGAGAATCATAGAATAGAGCAGTGGTTCTCAACCTTGGCTGCACATTAGAATTACCTGGAAATCTTCTTTAAAATCCTGATTTCTGGGCCTCATCCTCCAGAAATTCTCTTTCTTTTTTATGGGCTGAGGCCACAACATTAGTAACAAAGAAACAGAATTTCTGGAGGATGAGGTCCAGAAATCAGGATTTTAAAAAGATTCCCAGGCGATTCTAATGTGCAGCCAAGGTTGAGAACCACTGGAATAGAGGAACAAAAAGACATAAGACATTTAGAAAACAAATAGCAAATGGCAGAATAAATACTGCCTCATGAGTAATCACATTCAATATAAATGGGTCAAATAACCCAATTAAAAAGCAGATATTGACAGAATGAATTTTTTAAAAAGTCCAACTATAAGCTATTTATAAAAGACTACTTTAGATTTAAAGACATAAGTGAATTGAAAAGAAAGTTGTGGAAAAAAGATATATCAGGTAGATGTCATAAAAAGTTGGAGTGGCTATGCATATGTCATACTAAATAGAATAAAAGACAAAAAAATTTTATCAGAGACAAAAGAGAGCTTCAAAAATAAAAATATGTCAATCAATCAAGAAGATATCATTATTGGAAACAATTTTGCATCTTACAGCAGAAGCCCAAAACACATGTAGCAAAAACTAGAACTAAAGGGAGAAAAAAAAATTAACAATAATAGTTAGAAACATTAAATCCCACTTTTAATAATACATAGAACAAGTAGAAGACTTGTACAATCTTATCAAGAATATAGACTGTACATACATCTACAGAATATCCAACAACAGAAGAAAATGCGTATTTTTCTTAGGTGTACATGGAATAATCTGGATGAACCAGAAACTAAGCCACAAAACAATCCTCAATAAACATCAAAGGACTAGAAGCAAACAAAGTATGATTTTAAACACAATGATATTAAATTAGAAACCAATAGAAGAGAAATTAAAGAAATTGAAAAATATGTGGAAAATACAATCTTAAAAAGCCTGGGGCACAAAGGAAATAAAGTATAATGGTAATTAGAATACATTGAAATAAAAGAAAAATGCAACATACCAAAATTTATAATATACAAATCATAAGAATCTTCAGCAGCATATTTATAACTATAAATGTCTACATTAAAAAATATTTATAATATTAGCATTCAAATTTTAAATATTAATTATTACAATTAAATAATAATTACCCAGTCTTCTACCTTAAGTGACTAGAAAAAAGAAAAAACTAAATTCAAAGCAAGCAGAAACAAACAAGTAATAACTATTAGACATGAAAAAATAATGAAAGAGAAAATAAAGCAATAAAGTCAATGAAACCAAGTCAGTTTTTTAAAATGATTATCAAAATAGCCAAATATTTACCTAGAATGACCAAGATAAAAATAAAGGAAACACAATAAAATCACGACCTTACAGGAATAAAATGATATTAAGGAAATACTATTAAAAATTGTATACCATTGAATTAGATACCTTAGAGAAAGGACTGGGGATTGACTGATGAAGGATACTCTTTGGGAAGCAGTGGAAATTTTATAAAATTACTTTTTGTGCAAAACACTCTGAATATGCTAAAAATGGCTGAACTATACACTTTACATTGGGGACCATTATGGGTATGAGAAATATTTATCAATGATAATTAAAAACAACTAATAATCCTTTACTTGAGAAATGTATAAAAAATGTTGGAAGGATGTTCTTTTGTGTTTACAAGTTTCTCAAAATGGAATGGTGCTTCAGAGTGCATTGTGATTTTCAAACAGAATTTTCTTGTGGATGCTGTTATAATTCATATAAATGCAAATTTTGCATTTCATATTATAACGGCTATAAAATATTTGTTGTGTACTTAAAAATATAGGCATATAGCATTACATTTACACCTATATGCGCATACATATACATATATGTTCACCTAAGCATATATACTATATACCAAATATATGTACACATATACATAAAATGTAATATATATTATACTGTTTAAATATAAGATGTCAGGATGTTTCATAACTCTTTAATGATAAAAAATTATATAAATAGCAATAGTTTTAAAATATTTATCAATTATGCTAATTTTGCAGTAATAACTATATATTTTTTCATCTAGTATAAGTTATGTTTCCCTATTGACCTCAGATTACAGCCCACATGCTCTTCAATGCTTTTTGATTTTAGAAGAGTTTATTTTATATGTGAAATTTTAAAATGTGCTACACTGTATATTCATGTTGAAATAGCCTGATATGTTCATAATTTTCATAAGAACTGGACTCTACTTGTTTTTATTTATTAAGTATTTTGAATAAATAGTATTAGAATATAAAATACTTACAATCAGAACGTGATTTGTATAGTGGATCACTGTACAAATATTAATTAATATTACAAATCTGTAACACATATGTCTTCAAAGCAATTTAATGCAAATTACAGTAAATGATTTAATCGCAGCATAATTATATCTACCTTGTGACCTACTGAAGGTTGGAAATGACACATGCAATTAAAAAAAATTTTAACCAGAGGAAAGAAATACAAAATCAACACAAACTCCCATCTCTATAGCTCAATTATATGCCACTAAATGTAAACTTCATTTCTGTACTCCCTCCATTAATCTATGTTCAAAGTGCTTGAATAGTATTCATCAATAGTAGTAATTATCATTTTGAAGTGGGACACCTCTCTTTAATGGTTGTTTCTGTGTTTGAAAATGACAGTAAATTGACTATATTTGTGTTAAGATCATTGATCTTCATCTTAATATTTTATTTTTTAAGTTATTCTCACTCTTTATTGCATCATACTTTCGAATAAGCAGAATAAAAAAGTATATATGTAAATAAAATGAAAAAATAAAATACCTACCACAGTGCCCATTAAGTTGTAGATATTTAATGAGCCAACATTGTTAGCTAGCAAGATAAAGATGTTTCTAAATTACTATTCTAGAACATAAATTGTTGATGTGTGTTTCTCTCACTTTTAGATATAAACTAAACTAAACCTTTTAAACTATTTTTCTGTATTTAAAATAAAGTTTTAATTGTGGTAAAATATAAAAAAAACACACAACATTTACCATTTTCACCATTTTCAAGTGTACAGGTCAGTAGTGTAAGTACAAAATCCATAAACTTTTTAAAGTAATAAGGAATCACAAACTGTTGTTTCTGATTTAAAAAATACATATTGTTTGTAATACAGTGTAACGTCTTCTTGAGTATGGTTTTAATTTTCCATTCCCCATTGGTCTGAATACATTCAAAGCTTCTATTAGTATTTAAATTAGGAGTGAAAATAAGAACTATACAGATTTATTATAATTATTAATAAAATATAAAAGTAACTAATATTGACTGTTATTTATTTGTTTTTTTCCTGAATTTTAAAGTAATTTTCAGATTATATTGTCTTAGTATTTCATATGACAAACTAGGAAATCAAGGCCTAGATAAAGTAAGCGACTTGTGTAACCATATAATTAGCTCGCTCTAAAATTGAAGAACACTGATTTCTAATTAAGTGTTCTTTCTAGAATTTGAACAGATTTTTACTTAAATAAATACATTTTCAAGAGAAAATAATGCTATTTTTCTTCTCAGGACAATTTTTCTCCTTTTCATG
The DNA here is from genome assembly GCF_000147115.1 of Myotis lucifugus. NCBI lineage: Eukaryota > Metazoa > Chordata > Mammalia > Chiroptera > Vespertilionidae > Myotis > Myotis lucifugus. The sequence goes on from NW_005871187.1 coordinate 430,988, forward strand.
ATCACTTCTCTTTTATTCCTTAGTATTGGTGAAATGAATTTTTAGTGTTGTTTTGTTCTGTCATGTTTTTAGTAAAACTAAGGTAAATGCTTTTGTTATTTTGTTTATTTACTGAGGAATCTAAAAAAATGTAACATATATATATATAATCCCTGAAGACATTCAGCTTTCTCTAGCTCTAGTACTGGGATCATTATATTATGCTTGTGGCATTTATCACAGATTCATCTGCCTACACTGGGATTAATGTAAGAGGTTTCTAGTTGTTGGATCAGAGCTCTAATATCATTATTCAATCTGTGAACTGTTCCCCATTTGAATCAATAAAAGGCTGAGATGTCTTGACAAGCTATATTTTTTCTAATATTGATCTTGATGACCAAGCTGGTGCCCTAGAGTCTAACCATTGATTTTAAAGGGGAGGTCTGTCAAGTTGGAGGCCAATGTTGTGCTATTAAACAGATCAGGTCTTGTAATTAAAGAAAATGTCAGACTGTCATATTTTATAAGAGGACCATGGGAATATTTTCACACAGTTTTCAAGCAAATTAGAAAGTATGCAGACCTGCTGGAGCCAGACACATACACCAAGCACAGCATAAGCTTATGCAAAAACTAAATCAATGTTCAAATGGTATGTGATTCATTGGCTTTCTATTTTCCCAAGACTCAATGATTTAAGGAATAATTTATGATTCCTGGCTTTAATAATATGCGCTGCTGCATCAACTTAAAATGCATCAAACTCTTCTGAAAGAAAGTAACATCCAAATGAAAAGCTAATTTACTGTCAGGATAATGGAGCATATCCAAACTGTACTCAACAGCCTTTGCTTCCTTTCTGCTTCCTTTCAGTACTAACTGTAAATCACAACTTATTTCTCTGTTTCATTGCATATTTTCTTTATTCTATCCACTTAAGAAAGATTTACAGAGCACCTACAAGTAAAGAGCTCTTGAAGAGCTCATATTAGAGTAGAAAAACAGACCAATTAACAAAAATAACATATTTGTTGTAATATAGGTATAGTACAAGTGCTTTTAAAAGATAAGCAGTGAGTGACTTATTTAGAGATATTTAGAAAAGTCATCATAAACTATTATTGAGATGGATTTTAGTTTACTGTATCAAATGTTGAGAATGTAGAAATTTTATAAAGACAAGATAAGGTCTTATTTATGTTTTAAAATTGATTTCTGAGGTTAGGGATACTCTAAAATTGATAATATAAGAAGTTTAAACAATGGAAAATAAAATACTAAAATACCAAAATACCAAGAAGAAGAAAGTGGAGCAGGAATACAAATAATTTCCGAAGGAGAAAATACACATGAGGATAAGCCTTTAGAAAAATGCGCATCCATTATTTATTTTATTTTATTATTGATTTTTAGAGAGAGAGGAAGGGACAGGGAGAGAAAGAGAAACAGTGATGTGAAAGTGAAAAATTGATCAGCTGCCTCCTGCATGCCCACGACTGGGGATGGAGCCTGCAACCCAGGCATGTGCCCTGACTGGGAATCGAACCAACAACCTTTTGGTGCATGGGACAATGCCCAACCAACTGAGTCACACTGGCCAGAGCCATCCATTATTTTCTCACATATTTATTATGTCCCAGTCTCTCCCTCTTCCTTCTGAAATTTTTATTGAACTTATGTTAGGATTTTCGGCCATGTGACTATGTGATTTTATTTATGCTCTGTTCCTCTCATTTTTATTATTCCCTCTCAGCTTAAGTCTGCATATTTTCTATTAACCTGTCTTCAGTTTCACTGTCTTCAATTTCAGCTGATTGAGTCTGCTGTTAAGCACAGTCAATGAGTTATTAATACTTAATATTTTATGTTACCACTCTAAAATATAAATTCAATTTTTATATAATTCTCTAAGATAATTCATATTTCATCTGTTTTCCATACTTTCCTCTTTATTACATGTTAGCCATAATTATTTTGAAATTATTTTCTGCTAACTCCAATATATACAGATGCATTTATCAACTATTTTTTGGACTTTTTATGTCACCTTTTCCCTATTTTTTAAATGTTCAGTTTATTTTATTTTGTATGTGTGTGTGTTTTTATGTTGGACATTGCAAGTAATACATACTTTTGAGATTTTAATTCCTATGTCCTTCTTCTAAGAAATGTACTTTATTCCAGTAGTCGCCTTAATGCTGAAGGGGCCAAGCTTTTGCTATATGAAGTTGGGTTTATATGAGTTTTTCCTTAATCTTAAAGCCTAGCACTTATTTTTATGCCATGGTACTTGGTCCTTTCTCCAAGTTGCATGATTTTTGGGGGCTCTGACCTCTGTATTCTGGCTGAGCCAGAAAACCAGTGTCTTCCCAACACGGGGGACCCCAAATTGTTTGCTTCTTCTCAGCAGCACGGCAGCAGCTGCCTCTGAAACAAGCGTGTCAAACTCAAAGGCTGACACAGGCCAAATACACCAGGTTTAAGTTTATGTGGGCCGCAAAAAAACAAAAGCTTCATTTTTTTTTATTGTCTAAAGTTTTACATATGTCTCCTTTTCCCCCAAATGACACCCTACCCCAACCAACCCCACTGCAGGCATGCCCCCACCGCCCCAGTGTCTGTGTCCATTGATTATGCTAACATGCATGCATACAAGTCCTTTGGTTGCTCTCTAACTTGCCCTCCCCTACCATTTGTCTCTGGATCTATTCTTGTTCATCAAATTATGTTGATCATTATATCCAACATATGAGTGAGATCATGTGATATTTACCTTTCTCTGACTGGCTTATTTTGCTTAGCATAATGCTTTCCAGTTCCATCCGTGCTGTTGCAAATGGTAAGAGTTCTTTCTTTTCTATAGCGGCATAGTATTCCATTGTGTAGATGTACCACAGTTTGGGAAGGAAAGCCTACTCTTGCACGAATTTCGTGCATCAGGCATCTAGTCTACACTAATAAAAGAGAAACATGGTAATTAGCGTACGACCGCTACCCTTTTCATTGGCTAATCAGTGAGTATATGCAAATTAACTGTCAGGCAAGATGGTGGCCGGCAGCCAGGCAGCTGGAAGCTAACATAAGGCTTGCTTGCTGCAGTGAAGGAGGACTCCAACATTCCCCACCTGCGCTGCTGGCCTCTGAGCTACAACTCTAAGAAACTATGTACTATGTTGCAAATAAGAAGATAAACAAAACCCCAGAAACCGGCTGTCAGTCAGCCCCGGACCGCAACATTGTATCGATGTTTTCAGCAGCAAGGCCTCAGAGCTAAAGCTGGCCCAGAATAAAAAAAAAAAAAAAAAAGAAAACAAGGAGCGGTTGGAAGCTTCAGTCACTCGCTTCCGGAAAACAGCCCTCAGCCCCTCACCTAGACTGGCCAGGCACCCCAGTGGGGACCCCCACCCTGATCCAAGACACCCTTCAGGGCAAACCAGCCGGCCCCCACCCATGCACCAGGCCTCTATCCTATATAGTAAAAGGGTAATATGCCTCCCAGCACCGGGATCAGCAGAGCAGCGAGGCTCCTGGCACCGGGATCAGCCTGATAGGGGGGAGCTCCCTAATCCCCTGATTGCCCTGCGGCTCTGTGTTTGACAGGGTGCAGCGCACCAACCCCCTGATCAGCCCTGCTCTGTGTGTGACAGGGTGCGGCGCCCCAACCCCCACCCCCCACGGGCCCTGCTCTGTGTGTGACAGGGTAGAGCCATAACCTCTCCATCGGCCCTGCCCCGAGTGTGACAGTGGCGGCGCCCCAACCCCCTGATCGGCCCTGCTCTGTGGGTGATAGAGGGTGGCGCCCCAACCCCCCTCCACGGGCCTTGCTCTGTGTGTGACAGGGTAGAGCCATAACCTCCCCATTGGCCCTGCCCTGAGTGTGACAGGGTGCAGCGCCCCAACCCCCTGATCTGCCCTGCTCTGTGTGTGACAGGGGGCGGTGCCCCAACTCCCCTATCGGCCCTACTCTGAGAGTGATAGTGGGGAGCTCCTCAACCCCCTGATTGGCCCTGCTCTGTGCGTGACAGGGTATGGAGCCCCAACACCCCTGATGGGCCCTGCTCTGTGCGTGACAGGGGGCAGCGCCCAAACCCCCTGATCGGCCCTGCTCTGTGCGTGAAAGGGGGTGGCGCCGCAACCTCCCCTTTGACCCTGCTTTGAGTGTAACAGGGGGCGGTGCCCAAACTCCCCAATCGGCCCTACCCTG